>NW_021326206.1:34800-63419 GCF_001605985.2 Dendrobium catenatum | reverse complement strand
AGAGTAGGCCCTAAGGTCTGGCTCTAGGAAAGGATCTTTAGGCCTATAGTATTTTGAATTAATCTGGAGTTTGGAAGGGCCTTAGTGACCTCATACAAAAATGTGGTCATTATAAAGTAATCCCAAATTTACTTGGTGTAATAATAAAAGAGCTGGAGCTCATATTCTAGAAAGGTTGGATCGGTGTCTTGTGAATTCTGCAATGAATTATGCAGCTTTATAAGCTATCCAATTGGCAGCTATTTGACACCTTGCTAGAATAGATTTAGATTCAATCTTATCTTAATTAGACTCTTCTCTTTAGGTTTTTGAAAATGTAGATATCTGAGGTTTGATGATGTCTGGGCATCCTACCCTGCTTCAACAATAATTATGTCCAATTCATGGGAGAAAAACTTTCAAGGAGATGTTGCTCATTCACTAAATCTAAATTTTAAAAGAGCAATGAGTGATTTATATTATTAGAGTAAATCCAAACATCAAAACTTGAATGTTTTGAAGGATCATGTAAAGAGAGAAATGTTAGAATTGCTAGAAGAAGAAGCTGAAGGTGGCGGCCTTTCTGAAGACAAACTATTGCTGCTAAAATCAAAGGTGCACGAGCTCAACTCTACTCTTGGAAGACTTAATACCTTCTTTTTTTTTTGAAGAAGTGCAGCATTTGCATTAATAGAACCAAGAAAAGAACTACATACAAGTATTCAAAGTATCACATTCCTTCTTGATCAAAATCATCAATATGGAAGGGATACTATCAAAAGAAAAACTATCAAAGGAAAAACTATTTTCCATTGCCAAAGTAGCACAACAATTACCTACTTTATTACAATATCTATGGGCATGATGGAAAACTACTTTATTAAAATCATTAAGGAACAAAACCTCATTTGTATCTCTACTATTAAGCGGCCAATTATTCTTTTTCAAAGAATCTTGAATGAAATGGACAATGTTGACATTATCACTCTCAATGATCACCCCCTTTCATTCCGTCATCCAGCTTTTAAGAAAATTCTTCACCCTAATGATTGCTTCCATTTCAAGTTGTGCCACATCCCAATGAATCTTCTTCTTGCCAAATGCACAAATAAGACATCCTTTATGATCTCGAAGACCCCACCAATACCTCCAGGATTAGAAGTAAGTAAAGAAGCATCTAGGTTGATCTTAATCCATTCTTTCGGTGGAGGGCACCAAGTGTTTGAAGACTCCCTAAGGAGGTTAGTACCCCAGCTAGAAAGATAAGGACTAGACTTGGAAACAACTAAAAATAATGCATTGGAAGCAACCAAGGACGCAGGCAATGCCTCCTTACCATGCATCACATAGTTTATGTTCTTCCAAGATAGATAAATGACCGAGCAATACAACTTTGCAATTCCAGAATTAGACGTTGAAAGCCTTTTAAGTTCATAAAGACATTTCTCCAAAGAGTTAAAAACAGGGATCATAATACCCCATTCTCGTACCTTCTTGATGATCACCACCATATACTTACAATGAACCATAATATGTTCGTAAGATTCCACCGCTTGGCATCCTCTATCACAGCTATCCATCAAAGAGATTCTATGGTTCCTAAGAAATAGGTTAGTTGGAATTGCAGCCTTGCCTAGCCTCCACCAAAAAATTTCAACCTTCTTACTTAGTTTGAGCTTCCGCAGCCATTTGAAGTATTCTACGTCATCAACATTATATCTGTCATTCAGCATTTGTTCATAAACTAGTGCAGAGACTGTTTTCCCTGAACACCACTTCAGCAACTCTATATTATCCTCCTCCACATCCTTGGTTCGGACTTGAACAATCAACAAAATTAGCTCTGAATGAAAGGCCCTACGAAGCAGTTCAAAATTCCAACCACCATTAGAAGTCAAAAGCTGCTGAACAAACATTCCTTCCAGCACATTACAGTCCACATAAGTTGGCCATCGTATGATGCTTTTATCCAGCAACTAAGCATCATTCAAAACACTGATTTTATTTCCCTTTCCAACCTTCCATCTAATAACATTCTTCAAATTTTTGCCCCCATCCAGCAATATCTTCCAAGCAGTAGACGTGATTAACTTCTGATCATCCTTCATAATCTCATCTCCATATATTTCTTTCAGAGTTTGGTGTAACAAAGAGTCCTGTTTTTGAATGAAGCTCCAATCCAATCTAGATCTCAAAGAGACAATTCTCAATAAAGGAGATTGCAAACCCAACCCACCCATACTTCTCGGCTTGCAAATTTCACTCCAAGCAACATACTGCATACCTTTAGACCCATCACTCTTATGCCATAAAAAACTTCTACAAAGTTTTTCTATCTCATACAAAACTCTTTTTGGAACCAAAGAGTGAGTTATTAAGAAATTTGGCATAGAAAGTAAAGAAGTTTCAATGAGAGCGAGCTTACCTCCCATTGATAAATACTTCTTACCCCAAGAATTGAGTTCGTCCATGACCATACTCAAGAGTTCTTGAAAATCCACCACTTTGCTTCTTCTAAGTGAGATCTTGACCCCTAAATACTTCATCTCCTTGACCTCCTTAAAACCAATGATTCTGGTAATCTTCTTCTTTAAAGGGTAGCTCACCATCTTGCCAAATAAAATTTGTGATTTGTTGATATTGACTCTTTGTCCTGTCCACTTGCAAAACTCCTCCACAATATTCTTCAATTCTTTGGCTGAAGTAATAGAAACATGAGACAAAATCAATACATCATCTGCATAAAGAAGATACGAGATTCTTGGACCTCTAGGTGAAATCCGAATACCAAGATTCTTCCCCCTTTGCTCCAAAGAATTGGATAAGAGTTGAGAGCACAGAATAAATAGATACGGAGAAAGAGGGCATCCTTAACGGAAGCCACTTTTAGCACAAATCCAATTGGAGTTTCTTCCATTGATAATGTTAGAAAACCTCACATCTACAACACATTCCATAAGGAGGTTAGAAAAAAGAGTAGGAAAACCATACCACTTAAGAACCTGATGAAGTGTTGACCAGCCCATACTATCATATGCCTGTTCCATATCCAATTTAAGAGCCATCAATCCCTTCTTATTCTTGGATAACTTGAACTTATGGAAAATCTCCTGAGCCAAAAGACAAAGCTCAGAAATGGATCTACCGGGAATAAAAGCTGCTTGTTCTTCATACACCATCTTGTCAATTTCTTTCTTTAATCTGTTGACTAACATGCTAGCCACAATTTTATAGTTGGTCTGACATAGGCTAATAGGCCTATAATTTGATGGAAGTAAAGGATATTTTACTTTAGAGATCAAAGTAATTAAAGTATCCTTCCATTCTCTATTTAAGAAACCAGTCTTGAAAAAACATTTAACTGCATTCCATAAAACCTCCCAAACTATACTCCAATAGCTTTTATAAAAAGATGAAGTAACTCCATCAATGCCTGGTGCCTTGTTATTCCCTTGCTGAAAAACCAAGATCTACAATTCCTGGACTGAGAATTCCTCATTAAGCATAACCAAATCAGCATTATTTACTTTCTGGATTTCTTCAATAGATGGCCAACCCATCAGTTCACAGTTTCTATGCTGCCATTTCTTCTCAATAAAATTTGTAAACACCTTCTCTATTTGATTTTCCTCCACTTGTAGCGTATTGAACTCATCTTTAATTTGGTTAATTCGATTTCCATTATGTCTTGCTGATGCAAAATTCTGAAAAAAAAAACTTGAATTAATATCACTTTCCTCATGCCATTTCACTTTAGCCCTTTGATTCCACCAAGTAGACAACTTCCTCAATGTAACATTCAGTTCATGCACTTTGTTCCTTAGCAAAATAAGATCATCAGCATTCCAGTTAACATCACAAGCTTCCCTATTTTGAAGATCAAGAATTTCCTTCTTCAAAGTTTCCTTCAATACATTCAAGTTCTTGAATTTATTTTTATTCCAGAAAAACAATGCCTTCATCGTACGTTTGAGGTTCCTTTGGAGTATACTATATTCATCACCATAATCAGTCTTCATCCAAGAGTTATAAACAATACTCTTTGCAGCTGGATATGATCTCCAAGTGTCCTCAAACTTAAATACTTTAGTCTTACCATGTATTTTATCCTTCATACTTAGAACAATTGGACTGTGATCCAATGCTACTCTAGCAAGATGCTTGATTGTAGCCATTAGAAGCATTTGAATAGCAGCTGAATTCAAAATACATCTATCCAACCTTTCCCAAATCCGAAAGGTCCCCTGTTTGTTATTACTCCAAGTAAATCTTGGTCCCATACTTCCAATGTCATGGAAATCAGAGTTCACCATAAAACTTTCATCTCCCTAGGTCCTTTTGAGAACAAGAACCTTTTGCCTCCTCTCTTCTCCTCCTTGTTAATAATACAATTAAAATCCCCTCCAATAATAGAGGGAATTACATCCACCATACAATCCTGAAGTTGTTTCCATAAGATTTCCCTTTCCTTATAATTTCTGCACCCTTAAACCGTGGCAATTCTCCAAATTCCTAAGTTAGGAACTGAGTGACTACCAACAATTACTTGTGAAGATGTCTCCCTTATATCAAAAGACACCATATTCCTATTCCATAAAACCATGATGCCTCCTGAAGTACCCTCAGCAGGGTAATGGTAGTACTCCCAATCCTTCCCAATCAAGTAATCAATATATTTTCTGTCAATGATAGCCAACTTAGTCTCCATAAGCCCAATAAAATAGATACTATGATCTCTAACAATTTCTTTCAAATATAAGGAGGCTTATTTTTTCCTTGCTCCCCTACAATTCCAAAAAAAGAATTGAGGAAATTAAAAAGGTGTAATTGATCTCTCCCCACTCTTGGGGTTCAACCTATCATACCTCTTTTTCTTCTTATGTTCCACATCCACGGGTCCAAGTGATTTTAACTCCTTAGCCAACTTCACCTTGACAGCAGCACTGGAGACACCCAAACCACTGTGATTGATATCAGCATCAATACATTCCCGAAATTTTTCTGTAGTTTTTATGTCTTTAACCTGCTCTACCAAAAAAATTTCTTCAGAATTCTCACTCAGTACAGCGAACCTGTTGGTAACAGCAGTCTCCGAATTCTCCTTTCCAAAAGATTTTCCATGTCCATCCCTACTTTCTGGAGCCAGGACATCGTTTACCTCAACAATATCCTTCTTATTTACCATTAAAGGAAGACTTAATACCTGGTGGAGGCAAAAGGGCAAAAGTGAAGTGGATAGAAGAAGAAGACACCAATTCAAAGTTTTTCCATGCATTTTCTATGGCAAGGTGTAATGGAAATTGGATTATTCAGAATAAAGATATAAATGGATTGTGGATTGAAGAAAAATACTTGTTGAAGAAGTTTTCTATGACTTCTTTAAAGGCAAATGGAATGAAAAGAGATGTATTTTGAGGAATGGTCGTCCCCTACTCAAGAGCTAGATGAAGTTGACAAAGAATTCTTGCTAGCTGATTTCACTAAAAATGATCTGGAAAAAGTTGTTGGTCAATTGGAAGCTAATATTTCACCATGTATTGATGAAGTATCTTACTTTTTTATTAAATATTATTGGTCTATCATTAAAGAAGATGTGTGGAAGGAAATTAACTCTTTTTTTATGTCTGGCAATATGTATTCTTAGTGGAAGGAAACTTTAGTGGTGCTAATCGCTAAGGTGAAAAATCTAACATCTCCTAATTATTGACCAATTAGCCTCTGTTTGTCTATTTACAAGATTATGGCAAGGATGTTGTTAAATAGGTTGAACTGTCTCATTCCTTAAATTATTTCAGAAGATCAGTCTGCTTTTGTTAAATGTCGTTCTTTATCTGAACATATCTTACTAGCCTAAGAGTTATTTAATAAGTTCAAATTTTCTAATCAAAGAAAGGGCTGATGGTAATTAAAATTGATGTGGAGCAAGTTTATGATAGTATGGGGTGGTCTACTCTAAAGCAAGTTTTAGATAATTTGTGTTTTTGAGTTAATTTTCTAATCTTTTACTTCAGTGTGTAGTAGATCCAAAATTTTCCAATTATGATAAATGGCAACAATTCTAAATGGTTTGAGGCTAATAGTGGGTTTAGACAAGGGTTTCCCTTGTCTCCATATCTTTTCATATTGTGCTTTCAATTTGTTTCAGATGCTTTTGCTCAAAGAGGGAGAAGTATTGGTATTAAAGTGGCTCCAGATGCAGAAAAAATTTCCCATTTACTATATGTAGATGGAATTATTATCTTTTTAGAGGCCAAACATAGTTGTGTGAAAAAAGTAAGTAAAATTCTAAAAGATTTTCGTAAATGGTCCTACAAGAAGGTGAATATTCAATAGTCTTCAATTAATTTTAGAAAGTCAATTAAAATAAGTAGTAGAATTGCTCTTTCTAGACTCTTGGGCTTCAAGGTTATTAAAGAAATGATATATCTTGGTATAAAGATTGCATTAATGAGACTGGTTTTCTTAATTTTCTAAAATATGTTGGAGAAAGTACTTAGTATATTGAATTTTTGGGATAATAGGTTTATTTCTCTTGCAGGAAAGTTGCTTCTTTTAAAATTGACATTTATTTCTCTTCCTACCTTTTTATCTACTCACTCTTTTGTCCCTATGGTAGTGTTGATTGATTTGGATAGACTGTGTAGGTATTTTCTTTGGCACAAGAAAGAAGAAAGTAAAGTTATCCATTATGTTTCATGGAAAGTATAATGTAAATCCAAAAGAATGGGAGGACAAGGTGTGCAATTAGTTGTTGCTAAAGTTGGTCCTTTGAGGGCTAAATTTTCTTGGAACTTTATTTCAAATCTTTCTTTTCTTCTTAACAAGACATTGTTATCTAAGTATGGAAATCATATTTGGAACTATGAAATAACGAGGAATTTCTCTCCTACATGGAAGATCATTTTGAGTGGAGCAAAATTTCTTCTTCCTAATATTAGATGGAAGGTCTGTACAGGTTGCAAAATAAATACCAAAAAAGATGTTTGGATTTTGGATAAGTCTATCGAGAAATGGATTATGTTTATTGTGGATGTGAGTAAATATACTAAATTTATAAAGGGTTTTATATGCGATGGTGAGTGGGATGAATCCCATTCATGATCACTTTGAATTGAAAGAATTTCACAACCTAGCTTCCTCTAAATCCAAGTAGAAAAATTTCTAAATTCATCAAATGATTCACTCTTATGAAATAAGAATCAAATCAAAGTGAATCTTGAATAATCATCAATAATTACATGCCAAAAAACATTTCCTCCTAAAGTTACAATGCTAACCAATCCAAAAAGATTAATATGTATAACTTCTAATGGTTTGCGAGTTCTATGATATTTAATTGAATGAAAGGAGGACTTGACTTATTTTTTTAATTGGCATGCATCACACTGGTGATCTTTAGTGAAGTTTAATTTGGGTATTCCTCTAACCAATTCTTTTTGGGAAATCTACCTAAGATATTTTATGCTCTAATGATAAAGTCTTCTCTACCATAACCAAGATTCATCAATGATAGTTTTGAGATAAAAAGCATTAGATGACTTAACATAATTTAAATCAAGAATGTATACATTATTTACCCTATTTCCATACAACACATCAATTCCATTTTAGCTTATAATGCAGCTTGTAGGTTTAAATTTGATATTAAAACCTTTATCACAAAGTTAACTAATACTTAACAAGGTATGTTTTAAGCCTTCAACCAATAAAACTTTATTAATAAAGAAATTGTTCTTATTGACAATGATACCTTTACCTACCACTATTCTAGTGGTATTATTTCTAGTGTCACTTTACCTCTAGACCTAGACTCCAGTGATATGAATTAAGTTGTATCTCTAGTTATATGTTTTAAACATCTTCTGTTTAGGTACCAAATGCTCTCATGAGGGCTTTTATGAGAGCATTTCTACAAAATTATTGATCGTTTGACTTGGGAACCCAAATAAATTTTGGTTCACCTCTTGATAATGAAAATTCAGATGCATGTTTAATAAGTTATGATTTATACATCTTAGGTCTCCACACTAGATGTGTTCTACTACGAATTGTGTAAGTGTGAGAAATATGTCTTATCATTCCACATGAAAAGTATTTAACATCAGAAAAAGGATTTATCAATCTATGTGAGTTATAATGTCTTTTCCTTGATTTTGAAATTGTGTGCTTTTGATCAGGATTGTAAAATTATTCAAATGTATGAGGTGTCTTATTTTCCTTAGAACCTTTTAGTTTTCTTTAAGATATGAGTTTGCACTTTCTAAAATCGAATGATCAACTTTCAACTGATGTTCTCTTTGATCCACTTCAGCTATAAACACCTTCAAATCATTCTTACGATCAATTTAGGATATTTTCAATAAATCATTTCTTATTCAAATCATTAAATTCATCCAACAAGGCCATATGGTTTCTATCTTTGGAAGCATAGTCTTTCCTAAGATTTTCATATTTTTTCTGTAAATTTAAATGCTCGAGGTTTAGATTAGCATGAAATTTTTTAAGCTGCCTATATGCATTATGAATTTTCTCAAAAACTTCAAATAACTCATCATAGTACATACCACATATCTGTAAATTCATTTTTGAACTATTCATATAGATGATCCTTGATCATATTATATGATTATAGGTCGGTTGACTTGTAATTTTAAGTTTTCTAGATAGTTTTCTTATGTTTCAAATATAAGAGTCCTAAAAAATGACACTCATAACCTTACTACAACTTTCTTTTGAGAGTGGCCATTGAGTGTGAGTGTTTGGGAGAGATTATGAGAGATGCACATGGTTGTGTAAAGCGAGGATCTCTTTTTCTTCTTCAAATTTCTATCCATCTCCTTTGGAGGCTTTTGAGAGAAGATCTTTAACATTATGTCACAATACTCTGCCATCACAATGAGGGTGAGAAAGGACATTGGTACTCTGTCATCACCAGGAGGGTGAGAAAGGGCATTAGTACTCTGCCATCCTGAGGAGGGTGAATCAGTACTCTATTGTCACTATGAAGCTAAGAAAGGTAAAGGTTATATACCATCACCAGGAGGATGAGAAAGGATGTCGGTACTCTACAGCACTGGGTTAGTGGAAGAGAGTTTGTAAGGGCTTTTTTTCCTTGCTGTGGGGGCAAAAGGAGAGTCTTTTTGATTTAGTGTAATACTTATTGAAGGAGACTTCAGGGAGTGGACGTAGGTCTAGTTTGGACCAAACCTGTATAAATTTGGTGTTCTTCAATTCACTTTACTTTTTTAGTACTTTTATTTTTTTATGCTTTAAAATTTTGTGGTTAAAAAATTTATTGTAATAATCACATTATTACGTAACTACATATTTTAAGATTTTTGTTTAAAATTTCAAAAAATGATTTTTGAAAATCCAAGAAAATTTTAAAATTACTAATTCAGCCCTCTCTTGGTTAGCCTTGGGATAGTTCAATAAGGTCTAACAACCTACTCAAACTTTCAAGTGGTACTAAAGGCTATTTAAAAAATTAAAGTTTAGACTACTTTTAGAAAAATGATCATGGCTTCTTTTGTAAACTAGAACACTCTTGAAGGATCCTCTATCATTAGACCATCTTTATTCGATAACATCCCTTTCAATTTTTAAAAACTCACATATCTACTCTCTACAATCACTTAACTATCGCATATGGATATTATTACAAGAAGGTTATACTAGACCCACTAGACTTATTGATGACATTAGAGTTGAAACACCCTTTACTGATTGATACTAAAAGAATAGATTTAATAAAGCTAAATGCAAAGCATTTAAATAGGTTTTCCTGCGCATTGAAATTAGAAGACTATATACATGTTTTTATATGTAAATATGAAAAATAAATCTTGGATAGACTTTGAATAACTTTTGAAGAGAAAAATGAGATTAAACTATCTAGATTGAATATTTTATTACATGACTATGAAGTATTTTGTAGGAAATTGAATGAGTTAATTTCTGATATGTATACATATTTTACTTAGATTGTTAGCTCATTGAATGCTTTAGGTTGAGAACTAACTAATTCAGAAAAGTTTAATAAAATCCTATATTATTTACCTACTGCTTATGATGTAAAGATAACTATCATAATAGATTCAAAAGATTTGAATGTATATTCTATTGTTAATCTTCTTGGATCATTGATTGCTTCTAGTAAGGAGTGAATCAAAGACAAATTGATGCATGTGATAAGCATAAAGAGAGGAATATTGCTTTGAAAGTGGATGATTCAGAGAGTGGTCAATCAATGCCTGAGGATAAAGAAGATATTATACTCATGACTAGACAGATCAATTATTTTCTTTGAAGAAAGTAACAGAGACATCATCATTGGAACAAAGGTAAGTTTAATATGAATACAAAAATCTAAAATGAAGTTATTTATTATAATTATAGGGAGCTAGGACATATAAAAATAGATTGCCCAAATTTTAAAGCTAATCCTAGTAAGGAGAAAGTTGAGGAGAAAACTAATGTTAGGAAGGGCAAGAGAAAAATGTAAATAACTTTCTTGGCTGACTTAGATTTAGACTCTTCGGAAAGAGAAGTAGAAGAGGAAGGCATAAACTTGTATTTAATGGAAGATAAATTTGAGCATTTAGATCAAGAGGAGGTATGTGACTTGTCCTACAATGAATTATTTAAAGTTTCTGAGAAAATTCATAATGCATATAGAAAGCTTAAAAAATTGAATGCAAATCTTAACATCGAGCATTTGAATTTTAAAAAAGAATATGAAAATCTTAGGAAAGATTATGCATCCATAGATAGCAATCACATGGACGTTTTGGATAAATTTGATAATTTGAAAAAGAAACATGATTTATTAAAAATATCATATACTAATCTTGAGAATGATTTTAATATATTTATAGCTAAAGCTGATTAGAGATAACATGAGTTTAAAGTTGATAATTCAATTTTAGAAAGTGAAAACTCATATCTTAAAGAAAAACTAAAAGCTTATAAGGAAAATAAGACACATCCCACACTTGAACAATTTTACTATCCTGTTTAAAAGCATAAAATTTCAAAACATAAGAAAAGATATTATAACTCACATAGATTGGTTAATCCTTTTCCTGGTGTTAAATTATTTTCATGTGGAATGATAGGACATATTTCCCACACTTGCATATTTTATAGTAGAACACATTTAGTGTGGTGATGTAAGATGCATAAATCAAGCATGCATCAGGATGTTCTTTCTTAGGAGGTGAACCAAAATTTATTTGGGTTCCCAAGTCTAAAATTTAATAATTTTGTAGAAATGCTCTTATATAAACCCTAATAAGAACATTTAGTATCTAGATAGTGGATGTTTGAAATATATGACTGGAGCTATAACTAAATTAATATCGCTAGAGGTCAGTGGAGGCAAAGTGACACTAGGAGATAATACCACTAGGAGAGTGGTAGGTAGATACGATTCGCAATAAGAATAATTTCTTTATTGAGAATTTTTTATTGGTTGAAAGCTTGGAACATAACTTGTTATGTATTAGTCAGCTTTATGATAGGTTTTTTTAATATTAAAGTTTTACCTACAAGCTATATTATAAGCTTAAATGCAATTGATATGTTGCATGGAAATAGGGTAAATAATACATGCTTGATTTAAATTATTTTAAATCTTCTGATGTTTTTTTCTCAAAACTATGACTAATGAGTCTTGGTTATGACATAGAAGAATTTTTCATGCAAGAATGAAAAATATTAGGTAGATTACTGAAAAAGAATTGAATAGAGGAATACCCAAATTAGACATCACTAAAGATCACTTGTGTGATGCATGTTAGTTAGGGAAATAAGTCAAGTCCTCCATTCATTTAATTAAAGATCTTAGAACTTGAAACCACTAGAAGTCTTACACATGGATCTTTTTGAACTGGTTAGCACTTTAAGTTTAGGAGGGAAAGTTTTTGGGTATTTAATTCTTAATGATTTATCAAGATTCACTTGGATTAGATTCTTATCACAAAAGAGTGAATCATTTAAAGAGTTTAATTTTTTTACTTAGATTCGGAGGAAGCTAGGTTATGAAATTCTTTTAATTTAAAGTGACTATGGAGGAGAATTTGAAAATGAAAATTTTGAAGTTTTTTGTAAAGTGCAAGGAATTCATCACAATTTTTCAGCATCTAGGACCTCAATAGAATGGGATTGTTGAGAGAAAAATAATACTTTAATACAAGCCACTAGAGCCATGTTGATTAAATATTCACTTTAGAAATATTTTTGGGCTAAAGCAATTAGTACGGCTTGTTATGTATTGAATAGAGTGAATATTATATCTAAGTTGAACAAGACACCCTATGAACGTCTTAAGGGAAGAACACCCAAACATTAACAAATGCATGTGTTTGGATGTAAGGTGTTTATTCATAAAAATGGTAAAAATATTTTATGAAAAATTGATCTTAAATTTGATGAGCGGATTTTTTAGGATATTTAATTGTTGGCAAATCCTATAGAATTTTTAACAGAAGGACTTTAGTAGCTGAAGAGATCACCCATGTTGTTAACGAGTCTAATATTTTAGAGCTATCTAAGTTGGAAGAAGAATTTTTCAAAGAAATAGCCTAAAGTATTGAAAATGAAAATCTTCAAGAAAAGGTTTAAACAAAAATTGCACTGCCTAGGGAATGGAAATATCCTAAGAGTCATCCTATAGAATTGATTTTAGGACATCTGAGTGAAGCTATTAGGACTAGTCATGAACTTAATAAACAAGTGAACCAATATATTTTTATTTTAATGAATGAGCCCATTAATATAAATGAAAGACTTTCTAATAAATTTTAGATTTTGACTATGCAGAAAGAATTGAATCAATTTGTTAGAAAGAATTGAATCAATTTTCAAAAATAAGATGAATGATTTAGGTGTAGTGGTCAGAAATAAAGCAAGAATAGTGGCTAAGGGATACAATCAAATATAAGGGATTGATTTTGAGGAAACATTTTCCCTTATAGCCAGACATGAAGCAATAAGAGTGTTACTAGCCTTTGCCTATTTTAAAGGTTTTAAATTATTTCAAATGGATATTAAGAGTGCTTTTCTTAATGGGTTGATACAAGAGGAAGTTTAGATTGAGTAATCTCCAAGTTTTGAAAATTCCCAATTCCCTAAATATGTGTTTAAATTAAAAAAGGCTTTGTATGGACTAAAATTGGCACCTAGGGCATGGTATGAAAGGATAAGCTTGTTCATATTAGAAATATCATTTGTTAAAGGAAGTGTGGACACGACTGTCTTATTAAAAAGAGTAGGAGATGATACACTCATTATTCAAGTATATGTTGATGATATCTTATTTGGATCCACTAATAAAAATCTTTGTGATGATTTTTTAAAAATAATGAGTAGTGAATTTGAAATGAGTTTGATGGGAGACTTGAATTACTTTCTTGATTTTAGTATAAAATAAAAAAAGGATGACACATTTTTGAGTTAATCAAAATATATTAAGGACATCCTTAAGAAAAATGAAATGCATAAAGCTAAACCAATAATTACACCAATGAGTTTCTTAGTGCAGTTAGATAAGGAATCTAAGAGAAAATTAATTGATCAAAAGAAATTTAGAAGAATAATTGGATCATTACTTTATTTAACTGCTAGTAGACTCGATATCATGTTTATTGATTATCTTTGGTCGAGATTTCAAGTTGATCCAAAAGAATCCCATTTGAATGCTATAAAAAGAATTTTGAGATATCTTTGGAAACTCAAAACTTAGGGATATGGTATACAAGGTACAATTCTTCTTTTAAAACCATTGGATATTATGATTCAGATTTTACAAGATATAGGGTTGATTGGGAAAATATATCTAGAACTTGTCAATTCATTTGAAACTCTTTAGTTTCCTAGTTTAGTAGAAAATAGAATTTAGTAGCCCTTTCTAGTGCTGAATCTAAATATATTACCTTAGGTAGTTATGCGACACATGTTCTTTGGTTAAAAAATAACTTATTGATTTAGGATTTTCTATTAGCACTATTATATTTTTTTGGGATAATATAAGTGCCATATGCATTTCAAGGAATCTTATTCAATATTATAGAACCAAGCATATAGATATAAGTCATCACTTTATTAGAGATCATGTGATTAAAGGAGAAATTGAGCTCCAACATGTAGCTACAACAAATCAATTTGCAGACATTTTCACAAAACCGCTTACTTTTGAAACGTTAAGCACCTTAGGAACCAGATTGGGTATAATTGATATTCATGCTTGAGAGTTGAAATTGAACAAATTTCATTTATGATGTAACTTATTATTAGTGTTTATATTTTGTTGTAGTTTGTGATTTTTTTTTGTTTGTTTGTTGATTTTTGTTTTCTTCATTTTAGGTTAGATTTCTCTTTTGTATTATTTTTGTATTTGTTTTAGGTGTCTCATGGATCGTGTTTGACTTGTTTTTGAAAAGAGTCATGATTATCATATGCAAATCTAAAAATTTCATTTTCAATTGTACAGTACAAAGCACTTTCATACTATACAATATCACAAGATTTTGCATGATAATTTTTGTAAATTTTGTAAGACAAAAAATGTGTTTTTATAAATAGATCATATTGTACAAACATGCCATTATATTGTACGAATACTTCATTTTTTTATCTGTATGAATGCGGAGGTTATTCAAAGGGTAGTTATTTTTACATATCATCTCAGACGAACACCTATTTGTTTGTACGACCATGTTTCTGTTGCAACCCATGACCCCGAGTTTGAGATTTTGATGATGCCAAATAATGAGTGTTTTGGAACAACTATTCATTGAATATTATTTTATTTGCTATTGTCCTTGAGTACTAACATTTTAGGAAGATCACAAGTGACTCAGGACGAAAGGAAGACTCAAGACCGGGTAGATTAGGAGTATGAGTCAAACATTGTATTTTTCTATTTATTTTGTTTTTACTTTATTGAGTCTGGCCACAAAATGCATAAGAGTAAGAGCAACCATGCACACACACAGGGGGAGAGTTGTTTTTTAACTACAAAATGTAATAAAATTTCTTCTTTCGAGATCGTACTTTACGATTATAATTCGTACCGTACGATCCAAACTATGTGGACGATTTTGTGAATAGATCGTACTGTACGAATGTATTCGTACTGTACGATATGTTCAGATCCAAAACCCTAGCCGTAGTTTAGTTTAAGTAAGTGATTTTGCGCCGTTCGTACTGTACGAATATGTTCGTATTGTACGATCTATTTTAAATACTTACTTAAATTAACCCGTGATTAGTGCATGAAGTCCAGGCCTAATTAAATTTTGAACATCGTACTGTACGAACCAGATCGTACCATACGATGAACAGAGACGACATCCGATCGTCCGGTATCATCCTGGATGATCTCTTGGTTTTTTTCACATCGTACTGTATGATAGTAATCGTACCATACGATGAACAGAGACGACATCTGATCATCTAGACCATCGTCCAGTACGAATAGTATTTTGTTGGATCGTACCGTACGATATTATATCGTACAGTTGAATTGTTTTTGAACTGTCGTACATCTTCATACCAGGACGATGTCTATTTATGAAGATCGTACGTTACGATGTTGAATCGTACTGTACAAAACAGTTAATGGCTACTTTTGAATTCAGAGGGTTTTGGAGCTTTTTTAGATATCAATCAAGTCCTTATTCAGTAAGAATCATAGAGGGTGAACGTGGTTAGAGAGGGATTCAAGGGAGAAAAACTCTACAGAAGTTCTTGAGGGTTGAGAGAGGAAGGAGGAGGTGAGCGTTGTGAGGAGAAGAAGTGTGAGGGAGATCACACGGTTGCTCCTAGCTTTCGATCTTGTTCCTCCTGTGGCTCTAGAAGGATTTGAGGGAGATCTCAAGGGAAAGGCTCATCTACATCCGTTACCTCGAGGTTCTCTGCCTTCTCCAGGAGGGAGAAAAATGAGAAGGAGTTCTCTGCCAATCAGCTTGAAGGTGCGAAAACGAGTTTGGGCACTCTGCCACGCCGGGTTGGTGAAAGGGAGGTTTGTAAAGGCTTCTCCGCCTTGCCGAGGGGGGCAAAAGGAGAACTATTTTTGATAGTGAAAATCCCGGAGTGGAGGACTCCGGGGAGTGGACGTAGGTCATATTTTGATCGGACCACTATAAAATTCTTGGTGTGTTTTTTCCTTATCATCATTTACTTTTTACATGCATTTAATTTTTATAACTATTGCATGGTGAAATTTTGTGGAAGAAAACTTGCTTAAAATTTTTTTATCAAATTTCAAAAACATTAAAAAAATTAGAACTCTTGTTTAGGGTTATTTTTATTAAGAAAAAGATTTTCACAATTCACCCCCCCTCTTGTCGTTTAGTATTTTCAGTTTCCATTATGTATGTGGACGAACCTAACTGCCAGAGTATGATCATTATTGTCTGATCATCTTGAATGAACACATATTCAGTTGTACTATCATTTTGGTCAAATGTTGTATGCAATGACTCCTCGGGAATGACAGTTTACGAAAAAGCTACTTCATTTTTGGCAGTTTCCATTCATATATACAAAATATTTTCATCCTGTATGAACGCAAAGGCATACGTATGAACATTATTTTGTACTGTATGATCATGCTAATTTATTTAAATTGGAAGGCATTTGTTAAGTTTTCTTCGCCAATCTCTTTCAATCTCAATTCATTTGTGTTCAAAACTTTCCAAATGGCAAGCAACAATAAGCTAGCTCGAATATCCAAAGTCTCTTCTTCTTATTCTAGTCAACAAGACAAGATAATATTGTCCAAAGAGAATGAAGAAGCCTGCCCATGCTTCTTTGAGATGAAAATGACTCCCCATCTCCTCATCCAAAGAGACATCAAAGTTTTTGTAATGCCTCTTTTTGATTCTACCCAATTCTCTTTCATTCTCACCTTAATATATGCTTTCCATCATGACACATATCACTATTTTCTTACCAATCTGAGAATGAATGAAAATCATACCAAGATTTCATCATATGTTTTATATAGAGAATAGAGATCGCTAAGAAATATTTAGGTGCCTATCTACACCTTATAACTGAAGGGGTAAGGGAACACACAATTACTTTTAGGTCTGATTTCTTACTGGTGTACTATCAATCAAACCCTTAGAAGTGTCACTTTAGTTAATCACCTATCTTTTGTGTATGCCTTGAATCAAAATGCTAGGATCATCCAACATGTATTAAGAACTTCAATCATTCCTAAAGATGGTGATTATATGAACCTAACCCCTTTGCTTTCTACAATCACATATGTTATTATGACAAACAATCCAATACATGAAGCCCAATTGTTTCTTGACTACATCTATTAACTTATTGATATTGGACTTCCTAACAATAGAAGATAGAAGAATGTGGCTTTAGGACACCCGATCTCCAATATTTTTAAGAAGAAGTATAACTTGATTCATCCCAATCCACCTACTCAGCTTCCAATCTATTTCACTAATGCTTCCTTCCATTTTCTTTTTAACCAAGACCAAGGGGATAAGGGAGAAGATTTTGAAGATAAAGGAGGACCTACACCTGCTCTTTCTCCTGCACATGCTCTTGGACCTGATCATTATTTCTATCAAGAAATGGTCTAGTAATTTGATAGACTTGACTCTCATTTTGATCAACAGTTTGATCATATTAATACTCACTTAAACAAGCAGGATGCTCGATATAATGAAGATATGGGCTGGGTCAGAGGTTAGTTTAACTCTTTGAACACTCAAGTAGCTAAAATCAATAGCTACTTTTCTATATTCACTTCTCCTCAGCAACCTCAAGTTTGACTTCTACTCAAAATAAAAACTTTTATATGATTCCAAAAATTATTATTGGGATGATCCATACTCATTTAAAGTTTGTAATGATCAAATCATTACAGGATGTGTCTCTAAGGATGAAATAGAATATATAATTAGATAATATCAAGATTCACATTATGGTAGGAATTCAGAGTATTTAGAACTACTAATATTCTTCGATTCTTATTTTATTATCCTACTTTATTTAAAGATGTTAATGATATGTTAATAAGTGTGATCAAAGTTAAATGATAGGCAATATTAATAAAACAAATGAAATGCACTACAAATATATTTTCTAAAGTAGAGCTGTTTGATATTTGGCGATTGGATTTTATGGATCTATTTGTGTAGTCTCATGGATGGAAATATATTTATTTGTTATTAACTATGTGTCCAAATGGATTGAAGTAGTGGAAACCCTTAAAGCAAATGCTCATGCAGAACTCAAATTCTTTAGGAAAAATATTTTTTTTCTATATTTGGAATGCCTAGAGTTTTAATTAATGATGGGGGAAGTTACTTATATGATATAAGAGTTGAAGAAATATTCACTAAATTTGGTATCAAGTATCATATTGTAAAATCTTATCATCCCCAAATGAGTGGTCAAGCTGAAATAAGTAATATGGAGAATAAAAAGATTTTTGAGAAAATTGGTAAGTTTTAATAAGAAAGGTTGGGTTGTAAAATTGGATGATGCAATATTGGCCTATAAATTACTTTTAAAACACCAATTTGAATTTTTTCCATCACTTAATCTTTGGAAAATCTTTCCACCATCCCATAAAAATAGAATATATGACATTTTGGGCAATTAAGGAGCTAAATTGTAATATAAAGGAATGAGAAGAAAAAGAAGCTAATTTATTTGAATGAGTTAGAGGAAATATGAAATGAAGCTTATGAAAATGCTAATATTTTTAAAGGTAAAATAAAAAAATTGCATGATCATAAGATCCTTAAAAAAGAATTCACCTCGAGATAAGAGGTACTATTATTTAACTCAAGAATTAAAATTATTACCATGAAAACATAAGTTTAGGGGGTCGGGATCATTCATTATGACTAAGGTTTTTTCTTATAGGATAGCATAAATTTAGAATCAGAAGATCTCACAAACTTTTTAATTAAATGGCCATAGGATAAAGCCTTATTTCGGAGGAGCATTAAATTAGTAAAATTTATATTACTTAACTAATGAACTTGTCTTCTCCGGTGCATGCACTTTAATAACTAAATTAGTAGATCTAAAAATTTTAATTAAAAATTATTTAAAATTAAGAATAATACAAATCCTACGACCTAAATTAAATAAACAAAGGGTAACCATTTCTAATTTAAAAATCATAACAATCAACTAAATAAACCATCTAAGTAAAACTTTCATCTTGAACCTCAAATACTAAAAACTTAGCCAATAATTAATGGTTTCAAGATTGAATAAATAAATTTAGGAAAAGGGAATGTGTAAATTAAATTATAAAAATCCTTTTAAACTCCACTATGGAATTAATGAGCTTATAATAATCCTTACATCAATCAATTTGGGTTTCTCGAAGGAAGAAGGCAATCAGATATTCAAAATCACTACCATAGTATCAAATATGTTTGAAAAAAGAAACTCATGAAATACATGCCAAATAAAAGATAGAAAGGACAAAAATGAGTACTTCATCAAAAATTGGTATCTAATATTATCACATTCCAAAAAGAACTCTACTACTTGAATCAAATAAGGGAGTGTAAGTAAACTAATACATATGAGGTTAAATGAACTTCTAATTTAACTAAAAGCATAAAAAATTTATAAATGAATAATTAGTCAACTCTAAAATTGGTAGTCAACAATGCACTTTCACTTATAATAGATGTGTTAAATTTAAATGTTAATATGGATGGTTTATTAGGATGATTAATTGTAATTTTTTAGATTAAAATTATAATATTGTGGTCAGTTCAAATTACTTCTAAATTATAATGTACTGTCATATATTTTAGTTAATTTTAAATTACAAAATTTTTATTTAGGCTAATGAAGCTAATCAATATGTGAATACACCAATTCAGAAGGACAAGAAAGCACATAATCTGGGGGGAATTTGTTAAGTGAAAATTATGCATTATTTTATTATCTTAAATTAAAGTAGAAAATATTACTTTTCATTGACTGTGATTAGTTATTGTTTTTTTTTTAAAAAAAAAAATTTTAAAAAAAAAAAAAAAAAAAAAAAAAAAAAATATTGGACCAGCGCCACAACATTAGAAATATCAGCACTGTAGTTCCAGAACTATCAATGTCGGAGCATTATCAACATCATAGTGCTAGGCTAGGAAATTGCAGTGTTAGGGCTTCAAGAAAAATATAATTTAAATTTAGTGCCCTAGAGAAATAAAGGTATCACTATAACACTTCACAACCTTATAGTGTTAAGATTAGCATCACAATACTAGAGTCTTAAGAATTTTAGCACTAGAGCACTAAACTACACAACACCATATAACAAGATTACACATTCAAGCACCATTGTGCTCAATCTTTGGAGCCCCATGGGGGAGCAATTGATAAAATGCTAATCCTTACCAAATCATCCAAACAATGTGTTGATTCAGACAATAGTTATACAAGATTATTCTAGCATTATGACATAGCCTAATTAGTAGTGGTGGGGCACTAGTTCAAATTATAACATCATGGTGTAACCAAGTCTAGTGCCATAGCACCTAATGTGTGGGTTATGTCTTTTTGGTGAGTCCTGAGTTTTCAAGTTTAGTATCACCTCTGAGTCAAGTCTAAGGGGGCTTGAGGAGAGAAAGATATAGTAATTTAAGTTTTTGGCCTATCTTATTATGAGATTGAAAGTGGTTAAAAATGATAGGAGTTTGGAGAGTGAATTTGTGCTATCCTTGTGATATCTATTTTCACTTTTCTATTTGTACTTTCTTTATTGAGTAATCAATTAATTATTTTTATTTTATTTTAACTCCATGGAAAGTTAAAACTCCTTGCTTTTTGCTTGTGATGTAAAGTCCTATTAATTAATAATATAGAATCTTGTACTTTAATGAATTAATGGAAATTTTTAATATTTCCCATTCTTAATTTAATCTATACAATGGCTATGTGTAGAGTTAAAACATAGTGTGGTATATTACTTTGGTGGAGAAATATTGGAATAATTATGGTATTTAAATGGAACTCTTACCTACCTAGATATAGGATATTTAGTGTTCTAGAGTGTATGGAGAAATAATAATTGTAGGAGGGATTTAAAACTTTCTTCACTTTGTTACAAGCTTGATAGAGATCTATAGATGCATGAACTCCTATTCACAACCAGCATATGAGAGACTACTTAGGAAAACTTTTTAAATTAATTATCATTAGTCTTAAAAAATTTATCTATAGGTATCTTATCTTTTGCTGCATTTCTTAGTCATGATAGAATCCAAACTTGATTTTCATTGTGTAGGATAAATATTATAGCATAAATAGATTGCACTAGGAAATTTGATTATAGTAGAAAACTTGCTCGTGGGGTTAATACTCTCTCATATAACATTTTTACTAGATTTATATATGCACTTGAATTTTTTAATTGAGATTTATATTAAAGATAACCTAAGCATATTCATGCACCTTTGCCTGGCCACAATCAATTTCTCTAACCTAGGTTACAAGTGTTAGAGAAAGGGTTATTTTGCTATTATTGATGGCATTTTGTCATAGATGGGGGAATATAACTGGTTATAAATATTTAAGATAATCCATTCCAAGTGGTGATTATGTCTGAGAGAAAAGATTCATCTCATCTTAGGTTTATTCCTTAATGAGAAAGGAAATAACATAAGCAGTGTTTTATTAGAGACTCCATTATACTTTTTTTTTTTAAGAAATACAATTTGCATTAATAATTCAACCAAAAGAAATCCTAGGTACAAACTAGTGAGAGTTAACCACTCTATCACATTCCTCCTTTACAAGTGAACAAAAGAAGAAGGAAGTAAACTCTCACAAACGAATCCCAAATGAAATCAAAAGAAAAAGCAAGGTTAGCACAATAATCGGCTACCTTATTACAACTTCTACCAAAATAATGAAAAATAACATTATTCCAATTATTTAAGTAAGAGAAATCTTCGTCTACTATGCTTCGTCTTAATTCCTTCTCTTTGCTATACAAGTTATGAAGACATTCCTTCCAAAATAATACCTTTAGCATTAAGAAAATGATCTTTCAAAACATCTTTAAGAGAACTGAATGCTAAGAGCTCCAACTTTGATATATCCCAATGCATCCCATAAAAGCCAAATGCCAGTATAAACCTTCCCTTGAAGTCTTGAACAATACCTCCAATTCCAGCTCCATAGTTTGGTTTTGTTCCACATTAATTTTGTACTACTCGGGTGGAGGACACCAGAAATCATGACACAGTCCCATGGACTAACCAGCATCCCAGAAATCTGAGATATCCTTGCTCTGTTTATCCATGCTTACAAAGTTAATCACGTTTGCATAATGATAGATACACCATCCTCAATCTTCCCATGTTTGGTATTGTTCCTATTATTCCAAGAGAACCAAAGCAAAGCAAAATACATCTCCACCAACAGATAATTATCTTTATACAATACTTTGAATTCAACCATACATTGCTGAAAAGAACTTAATAAAGGAACAGGAAAACCCCAATCCCTCAATTTACAGATAACATTTATCAGCTTTGAACACTTAGTGGATATATGATCTACATCCTCCACCTCCCCGCAACCTCTAGGATAGAGGTTATAGCTAGATAACTTCCTCCTCTTCAGGTAATCTGCTATTGGAATTGCTCCTTTACACAGTCTCCAAATGAACAACTCTATCATGGCATTCATTTTTACCATGTGAATCCAAGAATTTGGGATCCACCATTGCTACTTCCTTCATGTCTTCTTCCCTTAACAAAGAAGAAACAGACTTCCCAGATAATTTTCTCCTCAGCTCCATGCAGTCCATCTCAAAATTTTGGCAAATCTATATGTTGCTGATCAACTCCACTAGTTCTTTTCCAAAAAAAAGAAGGAGCTTATCCATATTCCACATACCATCTTGAATAAAGCAATCAAGAGTTGTATCCTCATCCTCTAAAATAGCCACATAAGTTGTCCATTTAATCAAGCATTTGTCCAAGATCCATATATCCTTCAATACCTTTATTTTTGTACCTCTCACCACATTCCATCTGGTGAAACTTCTCAAAGCCCCCCAACCACTAGCTATAATCTTCCATGTTGAAGAACCACCCTTCAAAGCTTCATTCCTCCACCAATCATTACCACATCTTGCCAAGAAAATTCTGTTCAACAAGGAATTTAGATTATGCACTAGATTCCAAGCTAATTTTGCTCTCATTGGATCCAAACTCGACACAGCCGAGTGAAGCCCCCAACTACCCATAGATCTCAGTTTGCAAAGTTATTCCCAAGCCACATAATGCATCCCATGGCTTCCATCATACTTAGTCCATAGAAAATTCCTGCAAAGTTTCTCAAATTCCCTCAATATGCTTAAGGGAATAAGACAATGAGACTAAACTTGCCAAAGAGTTAAGATCGTTGGGACCTCTTGAAACAGGGCACAAGAAGAAGAGAAGGGATGGAAGGGTGAGTTCCATGTGTGGGGAGGAATCCCCAGCAAAAATTTAATGTCTACACTTTTATTTTGGAATTGCAGGGGGGCTAGGAAGAGGGAGGCCGCCTTGTATTTGAAGGAGATGGTTAGAGAGAAAGATGTTTTCTTTATTGGTCTATTGGAGACTAAGATGACTTATATTGGTAGGAGGGAGGTTGATTACCTCATTGGGAATGATTGGGAATTCTACCATGTTCCATCTACTGGTCTGTCAGGTGGAATGCTAGTGCTGTGGGATAAGAAGAGTGTGTGTTTTGTTGTCAAGGATACTTCTTCTCAAGTGATCATGGGGGATCTATTGATTCCAAGCTTGGGTACATGGAAGATTGCCACGGTGTATGGAAGTCGATGTTGCAAAGAAAGGGATGATCTTTGGAGGCATCTTGAAGAGGGCATGAAGGATTCTAATCCTTCTATCATTGGTGGGGATTTCAACTACATTTTGAATAAGGAGGAGAAGAGAGGAGGTAAGAGGTTCTTATTTTCCAAAGGACCGAGAGATATGAAACAATTTATGACAAATTCAGATTTTCGTGATGTAAGAAGCATTGGACAAAGGTACACTTGGTGTAACAACAAAGAAGGAGCCTCTCAGATATGGGAAAGACTGAATAGGTGTTTGGTGAACTCGGTTGCTCTTCAAAGAATTCCTTCAGCTCTTACTAGGCACCTAGCAAGAGTGGCTTCGGATCATAGTCCAATTGCCTTTAAATTGGATGAGATGATACGTCCCTTGATGAAGAGTATCAAATTTGAGGATACATGGAGGTCCTATCCAGCGGCTAGAAGCATTGTGTATCATTCTTGGAAGAAGAATGATTTTGGTGATAATAGTGATATCCTTCAAAGGAAAACTAGTAGAACGATGAAAGTGTTGTTCTTTTGGAGCAAAAATAAGTGCAAAAATCTGAGAACTCACAAGGAAGATCTGAAAAAGGATATTCTTGAACTCTAAAAAAAAGAAGCGGTGGGTGTAGATTGGACTAATGAGGACCTTCTTTTGCTTAGAAGTAAAGTGCATGAGCTTAATGTAACTTTGAATCGGCTAGCTATATGGTGGAATGAAAGGGCAAAGGCTAGATGGCATGAAGAAGGAGACATTAACTCAAAAGTATTCCACAACTTTGCCACGGCTAGAAGAAATGGGAATAGAGTGGTTCAAATTAAAGACGTGCATAATAACATTCAGGATGAAGATGATGAAATTGAGAAGGTTTTTATTCAATTCTTTAAAGCTAAATGGCAATCTAGAACTTGTGATCTAGCAGGGTGGCCGATGGTGTCTGAAAACCAGAAGCTGAACCAGAGAGATGTTGCTGATCTGAGCTCTGAATTCACATTGGCTGAACTACAGGTTTCGATATTTTAGCAGAGAAACAATAGATCTCCAGGTATGGATGGAGTCACTTCATCTTTCTATAAATGCTATTGGGATATTGTGTAGAAAACTATATGGGAAGCTATTAAGAGCTTCTTAAATTCTGGTCAAATGAGTAGGAATTTGAATGATACTCTAATTGTTTTGATTGCTAAAATCAAAAGACCCTTAACTCCTTCTAATTACAGGCCGATTAGTTTATGCCAAACTAATTATAAAATTGCAGCCACTATTCTAGTCAACAGATTGAAGAGATGCATTTCGATATTGATCACTGAAGAGCAAATGGCCTTTATGCCGGGAACGTCTATATCTGAACATTATTTGTTAGCTCAAGAGATATTTCACAAGTTTAAAATTTCCAAGAACAAGAAGGGATTGATGGCTTTGAAGCTAGACATGGAGCAGGCATACGATAGCATGGGATGGCCTGCACTTGATCAAATCCTTAAATGGTATGGATTCCCTTGTTTGTTTTCTAAACTTCTCGTGGAATGTGTTGTAGGTGTGAGATTTTCTATCATTATAAATGGGAGGAATTCTGAGTGGATTGACGCTCAAAGTGGCTTTCGTTAAGGATGCCCACTCTCCCCATATCTCTTCATCATGTGCTTCCAGTCGGTTTCTAATTCTATTGAGCAGAAGGGACAAGATCTTGGTATTAGAGTCTCTCCTAGAGGCCCTAGGATTACACATCTTCTTTATGCAGATGATGTGTTAATCTTCTCTCATGTATCCATTGGGTTAGCCAAAGCCTTAAAGAAGATAGTTGAAGATTTTTGCAAATGGACGGGGCAAAGGATAAATGTCAGTAAATCTTAGATTCTTTTTCGTAAGGTAGTTGGTTATCCAACTAAGAAGAAGATTACTAGGTTGTTTGGTTACAAAAATGTGAAGGAGATGAGCTACCTTGGGATTAAGTTATCCTTAATAGATTGAAGTTGGCTGATTTTCAAGATGTGTTGAGCAGTGTTGTGGATAGGCTCAATGCATGGGGCAACAAGACTTTATCTTTGGGAGGTAAGATTACTCTTATCTCTAGTTCGTTGTTGTCTATGCCAAACTTTTTAGTAACTCATTCATTAGTTCCTAAAAAGTTGTTGTATGAGGTGGAGAAACTTTGTAGAATTTTTTATAGCATAAACCGGGTGGAGAACATGGTATAGATTATGTGGCTTGGGAAGATATGTGCAAACCGAGGAGTATGGGAGGGATGGGACTTCAATCTCCTACTATGAGGGTTAGTTCTTTGAGGTCCAAATTAGCTTGGGATTTTTTTTTAGAAAAATGATTCTCTTTGTTACAAAACTATCAAACATAAGTATGGAGATGACTTAATGGATGGAACACAAAAGAAGGTAACATCAAGTGCATGGAAAATTTTTCTTGATGGTGGAAGACAGTTGCAGAATATAACCAAAGGGGCCATTGGCAGTGGAAATAAGATTAGCGTATTAAATGATATCTAGGTGCTGGATAAGTGCATTAACAGATGATCTACATTGGTGGATTGTGTAGTGTTGGAAGGGATGAATGTCAGCTAATTGATATCGAGTGAAGGTCAATGGAATTATACACTGCTTCAGGAAGTTTTCCATCCTGAATTTATCATGCTGATCAATAACATTCAGATCAACCCTGGATGGAGGATCAAAGGGAGCTACTGAGAATGTACTAGGGTAAGTCTATCTCTGCTATGTCTTATGAGTATATGTTGAACTGTAAATACAATATGGATGGAGAGGATTATTATACTTGGTTGTATAAAATCAAACTCAACAAAAAAGTTGAAACTTTATGGTGGAGACTTGGTAAATCTGCAATACCCACAAATGTATTTCTGCACTACTGAAGGCTTGTTATGGATCGGTCTTGTGCTAGAGGCTGTAATGATAATAAAAGTTATGAACACATTATGGTTCATTGCAAATGTATGGTTGAAGTCATGAAACAGATGCATGATTGGGGCATTTCTATTCCAGTTTTTCAGTCTCTTAACAGCTGTTTGCAGAAGTTAAGAAGACTGTCTTCTCAGAATCTCGGTATTATTAAGATTTACTGCACTATTGTCTATCTTTCTTGGAGGAATAGAAATTGTGTGAAACATGGCAAATCTGCATTGCCTTCTTCTGTGATAGCTTCTAATGCTTTGGCTTTGGCCAGTAATAAAGACAGTCCGTATCTTTCAAACTGGGGAACCAATCTCCTTTGGGAGTCTCGTGAGTCTTGGTGCCCCCCTCCGAAAGACTGGATGAAGATAAATGTTGATGCGTCTTTGCTTAGATCTAGCTGTGCTGGAGTTGGTGGAATTTTCAAAGATCATAAGGGAAGGTTTATTCTTGCTTTTGGGGAAAAGAAAGTCCATTGGGACATTACCAAACTTGAAATGGAGGCTGTTTTCTCGGTTAGGGATTACATTAGGAGTTGGATGCTTGAGTATAATGGCGTGATTATAGAGAGTGACAACCTCAACGTCATTACTTCTATACAGGATTCTTTCAAAAAGAATAAGGGGATCGTGGACAGGTGGCATTCGGAGGAGCTTCTTTTTTTCAATGACTTTCATAAAGTGGTATTCAATCATGTTCATAGAAGTTGTAATAAGGTAGCCAACTTATGTGCTACTATGGCTCTTAGTAGGTGTTTCTTTTTTGATAGTTTTTCTTTTGGTAACATTCCTTCCTTGCTATTGTATTCTATCAAGGAGGAATGTGATTCTTTTCATTCTTATCAAGTGTAATTAGCCTTCTTTTGTTCTCTTAATGCAATTGTGGTGCAATTCTTAAAAAAAAAAAGAATAAGAGAATGAGATAAGAAATAATGGAATATTATAAAAAATAGTTTTTGTCAAAACTAGTCTCCCCACTAGAGATATATATCTATTTCCCCAAGCATTAAGAATCTTCATGAATTTATCCAAAAGAATTTGGAAATCAGCCTTCCTTAATCTCTTTAGAGCAAACTTGGTTCCCAAATATTCCATCTCCTCTACCTGCTTGATCCCCATGATCCTTGGAATATTTTTCCTCCTTCTATCAACGGTTTTGCCAATAATCATTTCTGATTCTTGAGGATTAAACCTCTATCTAGTCCATGGACAATAATCATATATGATGTTCTTTACTTTCTTAATGCTTTTGACTTAGCATCAGAAAATAAGAGGACATCATCTACATAAAGCCAATGAGATACCTTTTGAACATTTGGAGCCGTCCTGATGCCAAATTCCTTGCCTTAATTATAAAAGGCATTAGAGAGCAGCTGAGAACAAATAATAATAAAAAAAGGTGGGAGTGGACAACCTTGACCGAACCCACTCTTCCCCATAATCCACTTGGATAACCCACCATTGATTGAGATAAAAAATCTTGGCTCCATAATGCACTCCATCACCAATTTAAAAAATTGATCCAAAAATCCCAAGATACTCATCATCTTGTAAAGAGTCTTCCAACACATGATGTCGTAGGCTTGTTCCATGTCCAACTTGATAGCTACCATACCATCAGCTACTTTAGACACCCTCTATTGCAAATCAATTTTCATGACTTATGTTTTGATGATTGACAAACACTATTGATTCTCTTGGACTGCTTGTTACTTCTAACTTTTCAGGAATCGAAGATCGGACGAAAAAATGAAGCCAGTTCAAGATTGCGTAGGTTTAGGGTTGAGTCAGTCTGTACTTTGTTTTTTCTCTTCTTGAGTCTTTTTGTAATGTTCAAAGAGACTGATGCTAAGTAACCCTACACACACACACAC
>NW_021326206.1:0-34700 GCF_001605985.2 Dendrobium catenatum | reverse complement strand
CACCACATTGAGAGACTTAGAATTTTCTATTTTTACTCATATCGGCCAGGACGATATTTAATCGTCCTGGACGATCAGGCTTAAAACAGAAATCTAAACAAGGATTCTTAATTAAGGCAGTCATCATTAACAGATCATCCTGGATGATACGTGTATCATCAAGGATGATAAGCTCAAAACAGAAAGAAGTTGCCGCCATAGAAAATTAAGGGTATTCTATATTTTTTAATGAATGGCCAGGGACGATCATAATCGGCTTGGACGATAATTCACAAATTATGCCTTAATTGATCCAGGAAATCAGAGGAGTAATTAGGATGATTGATACGATCATATCGTCCTGGATTGATTCGTAGGATTCGGCCCAGGATGATCTTTCAAAAAACCTTATTTTACTTCTAGACGATAATATCGGCCAGCTAGGAATTCAAGGCGATGCTCTGGATGACTTTTTCCTCTGATTTGAACTGATCGGCCAGGACGATCGTGAGATTCGCCTGGACAGGACATCGTGAGATCGGCCTGGACGATCAAACCAAAATTTTAAATCATCCAGTTTTGCATTCAGGGCGATGTTGTGCTGACTTCTGATTGTATAATCGGCCAGGCCATGTCCATATCAACCTGGACGATATTGTCGGCACTTGCAATTAATGAGCTCCTTTTGAAGCTCTTCTATTTAAGGGGGGAAAGGGCTTTTTTTTTCCTTGTGTTTTTTCCAACATTTTTGAACAATCTTTTGCTGTTGCCTTAACCGGAGATGGCCTTGAGGAGAGAAAGAGAGAGAGGATCTTGTGAGGGGAGCTTGTGAGGGATTCACAAGGGTACTTCAAGGATCGCTCTGCTTGTTCTTCATCTAGAGTTTCTTATCCGTGGAACGGGTCGGTAGAGGTAAGGTTTTAGCACTGGATTGTGGTCTCTGCAGCTTCAGCGAGGAAGCACAAGGAGATAGGTTCTATGCCTTGCCGGGGGTGGCAAAAAGGGACTTCTTTGTGAGGGCTCTTCCGCCTAGCGTGGGGATAAAAGAGAGACCACGTTTTTGTAGTGCAATACCTGGAGGTGCCTCCAAGGAGTGACGTAGGCCAAGTTGACGAACAACTATAAATTTCTGCGTTATTATTTCTTGCTTCTCGCCACTTTAAATTCCGCATAGTTTTTGTTCTTGTTGGTGAGATTTGGTTTTAGTTTGCCCCCCCCCTCCCTGGTTAGCTTGGGCCCCCAGATTTATGGACTATAACATCCCTACAAACTTTCAAGTGGTATCAGGCGGATTCAAAAAATTTAAAAGTTTGAATAACTTTTTGGATTTTTATTCCATGGCTAACCTTGGGAATCGTAAACCACTCATTGGAAGGGGTATTCTATTACCCAATCTCCCTGTTCGAATAACCTACCTTTTGATTTCTAGCAAACCCGCTTGCAACATTTTTATAATCTACTGATCTATCGCAAAAATGTGGCATGTTATCAAAGGAGAGGTTATTCTCCACCTTTCTCATGAATTAATGTATTAAAACTGAAGTTTGGCTTTTAATGAGTGACTTTGATGGAACGAATTTAGCTCAATTCGAAGGCAAATGATAATTGCCTTTTTTTTGTTGCATTAAAATCTGAGGATTACATGCGTGTCTCTACTTTGCAAAACTGGTAAAAGAAATTTGGGACAAATTGTTGACTACACCTATGAAGGCACTAAATGAAGTTAAACAATCTGTTTGAATATTTCTCTTGCATGACTTACGAAATTTATTTGCATGAAACCTCGATGAATCAATTTCTAACATGATATACTAGGTTTTACTCAAATAGTTACTTCCACTCATGCATTAGGAAAAGAAATTATCAAACTATGAAAGTAAATAGATTTGAGATGCTTGCTCATCATATTGATGCTAATATCACTGCAATCATTGAATCTAAGGATCTTGAACACTTATTCTACTGATAACTTACTTGGCTCACTCATATGCTCACGAGCAAGGGGTGAATCAAAGAATCTTGATGCAGGTGAGAAAAAGAAGGAGGAAAATAGTTGCACTGAGGCGCACAAATCTATTCTGAATCGTTTCGGGTCTGAAAGCGCATGAAGTTGCCTTCATCTACAGGCCATTCAAAAGCTTTCTAAGGAAGAGGCAAAGACATCATTGGAGAAAAGGTAGGATCATTAAATATTCTAAAGGATCTTCTGATGTCGTTTGTTATGAATGCAAAACCAGGACACGTGAGAACTGATTTTCCTACACTTAAAGATCACTCAAGCAAAAGGAAGAGGTAGGAGAAACCTAAGCAAGGAAGGATAAAGATGAGATACAAAAAGCATCTTTGGGCGGATTCGGCATCGGACTCATCGCGAGACGGGACCAGAAGATGAGACATCAAAAATTATGCTTGATGGCAGAGACAATCTTTGATCAAGAAGAGGTATGTGAAACTTTCCTACGATAAAACTTCAACTTGGAGGTTTCAGAAAAATTCATGCCATTCATATAGGAAATAAAGAAAAACACTGCTAGTTTTGAAATATAGAATTTTGAACTACAAAAAGAGCATGAAATTTTTGACTAAAGACATCAAATGATTGATTCAAATCAATGACTTGTACTTGATGAATTTGATGAGTTAAATAAAAATTATTGTGAATGTAGTTGAAAAGATGAGCATTAAAAGTTTCACACACATCACTTGAATCTGATTTTAAAAAGTCAAGAGATGGAGAAAATTTTGCGGATTGAAAAATGATGGTTTTTAAAAAGCACTAATTCTAAGATTCCAAAATAGGAATTAGAAACAGGTAAGAAAAACTAGGATGAACCTACCTTTTGATCAATTGTGCAAAACTTAGGAAGAGGCATTATAGCTCAAACCACTTAGAAATCCCTTTCCTAGAGTTAGATGTGTTTTCATGTTGGCATGCCATAGGACAATCTCACACACTCTGCATAGTTCACCATAGTACAATTGGGTGTGGAGACCTAAGAGTGCATGATCCACAGACATACCAGCACATGCCATTGCACTTCTACTCCTTCATAAGGAAGGAACCCAAACCTGCTTGGGTTCCTAAACTTAACATTTTATAATTTTGCAGGAGGGCTCGTCACAAAGGACCTCGTGAGAGTATTGTTGTAACCTGGACAGTGGATGCTCTCGACCATTAGACTGGTGATTGCAACCAGTTTGTTGTCACTAGAGTCCAGGACTGGAGAACCAACACCACCAGAACGGTGGTAGGCGCAGTATTAATTGGGTAATTTTCCAAGAACCTCTATAATGAAAATGTTTTGCTTGCTAGATGGCATTGAAGCACAACTTGCTCAGCATCAATCAACTCTGTGACAAAAGCTTCTATCGTCATTCTTTGCAAATTCAATGCATTGTAAGTTTTATAGTACACAGCTATTTTGCAGGGAAAAGATGTATTACAAATCTACCATGCTTGTTTAAATAACATTGAATGTGCCCTGCGCTTCTTTTTGCTTAAAAAACTAGTGGATTGATATTCATGGTTGTTGGCACCCGGATACCTTTGTCATGCAAGTATGAAAACCCTTAGGAAAGTGACCAAAAGACCTAGTTAGAGGTGTCCCAAACTCAAGTTTTCAAAAGGACCCCTTATTTGATGGCCTGCAACTTTAGGGAAAGCAAGGTCAAACTCCACTATTTCACCCATTAAGGAACCATTAGCACCTCTGAGACCTTTAGAAAGTCCTTCACATGATTTGTTTGGACCATTTAGATTACTACCAGATCTGGAGGGAAAGTCTATGGTTTGGGATTGTGATGACTACTCGAGGTCACTTGGACTAGATTCTTCACACAAAACATGAGTCTTTGAGGAGTTTAAAACATTTCTACTTGCGATTAGAAAAGCTAGGTTGTGAGATTTTGACCATCCATAGTTGATCCATGGGGGAGAGTTGAGAATGAAAGATTTGGATATTTCTGTGAGGACAAGGAGATTAGCCAAAAAAATTTAGCTCCTCAGGACCCCCCAGCAAATGGGGTAGCTGAAGGAATAAATCGGACCTTGGTGGAGCCTGCCTAAAAGCATGCTTGCTGAAGTATTCACTTCCAAAAACCTTTTGAGGCTGAAAGCGGTTAACACAACTTGTTAATGTGTTTGAATGGGTGAATGTTAGAGCCAATTAGAAAGACACCCTATGAGATCCTTAAGGTAGAACACCCAATCTTTTCCCACCTTTCATGTCTTTGGCTGTAGGTTTTTTATTCACAAACAATGAGGAATAGTCTCCATTGGAGAAAATTTGGATCCTTAATTCTAAAGAGGAGTATTCTTGTGGATATTCTAGTGTTGGGAAGTTCTTTTAGGGTGTTTAACAGAGAACTATTCAATGGTGCGAAGAGACAACCCATGTAGTATTTGATGAGTACTGATCCTAGAAATGGAGTTGAGAATGCATGACTGAGTTGAGAGATTACTAGTGGAGGCTAGAAAATTTGGGGAAGGGGTAGAACACCAAGTAAAATGAAGGTAGATAGAGAAGTCACCCAAGCGAGTAGAAAATATTGATTTGGATGAAGGTTGGACCTTCTCACCACTTTTCGCTAGAGATTGGAGATACTCTACCAAGTCACCCCAACGGATTTGATCTTAGGAGACCCTTCTGAGTGGAGTATAAGACTAGACATGGACTTAGGAGAGCGATGGTGAACCACTCTGCCTTTATCTTAATGGCTAAACCCACCACCATTAACCAAGTCCTGACTGATGAGTTTTGGATTTATAGCAATGCAAGAAGAATTGAATCAATTTGTTAAGGAATATGTTTGGGAGCTTGTAGAAAGACCTAAGGGAGTAAGTGTAGTTGGGATAAAGTAGGGTCTTTTTAAAGAAAACCCAAGATGAATGACTTCAGGCAGTGGTTGGTTAGAATAAAGCGAAGATTGTGGCATAAGGGGTATAACCAAATAGAAGGGATAGACTTTGAGAGTCTTTATTCCCCTGTAGCTAGATTGGAAGCCATTAGAGCTATAGCAATAATGTAAAAATATAAATAAGAAAAAAGCGTGCCTTTGCTTGCTTATTAAAGGATTTATGCTTTTTTCAATGGCATGTCAAGGTGCCTTTTGAAATGAGGAAATAAAAGACAGATGTCGTTTGTAGAGCAACCCCCCAAGGTTTGAGAGTTCCCATCTTTCCAAATCATGTTTTTAAATTAAAAAGGCTCTCTGTATGGATTAAGAAGGAACCAAAGAGCTTAGGTAATGAGAGCTTAGCCACATTTTTACTAGAGAGGAATTTGTCAATGGGAGCGTAGACACCACCTTTTCTTAAAGAGTTGGAGATGATTTACTCATTGTTCAGATATTATGTTGATGATATACTCATTAGTATCTTCTAATAAAAAATTGTGTGATGATTTTTCTAAATTAATGAGCTAGAGAGTTTGAGAATGAGGTCTTGATGGGGAGATTTGTTCCTACTTTTAGGGTTTTCAGCATAAAATAATTAGGAGGACTGGACCTTTTTAAATCAAATAAAATACATAAAGGACATTTTGACAGAAGTATTGAGAATGGACAAAGCTATGCCAATAACACTCCCATGACTTCTATGTGCTCCATTAGATAAGGATCCAAGTGGTAAGTCTGTTGATCAGCAAGAAAGTATAGCAGGCGTGCATTGGATCTTTACTGCTACCTTGACTGTGAACCGACTCTGATATTTGTTTAGGTGTCTGCCTTTGTGCTCAGATTTCAAGCTGACCCTAAGGAGTCGTCACCTGACTGCTGTTTAAGAGAATTTTAGATACTTTTTGGCGGACCCAAGGCTTAGGGATTGGTACCCTAGACACAACCACTTCGTTTGCAGAATTGTAGGCTTTTTCTGGACTCTGATTTTGTAGGGAGGCAAGGTGGATAGAAAAAGCAGCTTCAAGACATTGTTCAATTCAACTGGACAGTCTTTGGTCTCTTGGTCTAGTAGGAAGCAAAACTCTGTTGCATTTCCACTGCTGAAGCTGAGTTACATTGCCTCTTGGACAGTTGTGTGGCCCAAGTCCTTTGGATTTTTGAAACAACAGTATTGATTTAGGGATTTACTCTGTAGGCACCATACTCAATCTTGCTTAACAACCACATACTGCCATATGAATCTCTAAGAATCCTATCCAACATTCAAGGACTAAGCCACATTGACATTAGGCAGTCACTTTTCATAGAACGACTGCTGGACTAAGGGGACATTGAGTTACACCATATGACAACTGAAATTCAATTGGCTGACATCTTTACTAAACCACTGGGCCTTTTCGACACTTTCAGTTCTTTAAGGACCAAATTGGGTGGTGATGATATACAATGCACAAAACTTGATTCTTATTAGTTACTTTCTTTTGCTTTTTTTTTATTTTCTCCTTAATTTTTGGTGTGTTTTACTTTTTTTTCCTACTTAGTTTTCCAAAATTCGCTAAAATGATTAACATATTCGCATTGCCCTTGTTTTTGAAATTTTGTATCATTGTGTTTTCATCTCTTAATCTCTAGATGATAAAAATATTATTTGATTATCTTTTTTCTCAAACCTATTTTAAGTGCATAGTTTCTTTTCTGTAACAAAAAATCTATTTCAGAATTAAAGATTTGTGTTATGAAATTAAGAATTTTTCTAAGCTTGCTTAAGCAATCAACTGTATTTATTAATGATTTAAGTTTTTTGTCACAACCAAAGACCCCTCGTTAACTCTTGTCTACTTTGATTATGATTTGCTTGTGGTAAATTCTTGCCTTTGTTTAGAGAGAGATCTATTCTCTAATATCTAGAAGATATACTCACAACTAAGATTTTTTTTAAGAGGTTATACAAAGAGAATGTAGCTTGCAATAATAAAATTTTCTTGGCCAATGTGCAACAAGAAGCGCAAAGACGCCAAAATTAAATCATAAAAGATAGTGCACAGCATATCTCAATGACACAGAGCGGCCATAAAATGACCCACTCAAAAGCAAGCTATTACTCTCTTTTTAAATCTTTTAGAACTTAGAAGTTTTGATTTCTTAAAAGCTTGATTTCGTATTGTTTCGCATCGTGACAGATTTAACTTTTGGTATCATTATTTTATAAAGATATTTTTTCTTAAACCAAGTGATGGATGGATTATTTTTCTCATATCCAATTAATCTTTGAGTTAGGTCATTGATTTCAAAAGATGATTCTACCCTAGAAAACGTCTGAGCTAAGTAATACCATGACGAGATATCAACCACTCTTTTGAAGTTTTTGCTGCAGATTATTTAACTAAATTAACCCACAATTTGTTTAAAATCAAATCACATGGAATAACACATCATTTTCATGCCTTGGTTTAAAAAAAAAAATTTTCAATTGCGCTTTCTTTATTATGTAGTTTCATGATCGTTTTTACATTGGTCATCCGAAATTACTGCTAAAGTCTGTCGTAGTGTTTTTTACATCATCAAAAATGAGCGAGATTGTTGCAAATCTATTTTCAGACTTATGTTTTGATGATTGACAAACACTATTGATTCTCTTGGACTGCTTGTTACTTCTAACTTTTTCAGGAATCGAAGATCGCGGACGAACAAACGAAGCCAGTTCAAGATTGCGTTAGGTTTAGGGTTGAGTCAGTATGTACTTTATTGTTCTCTTATTAAGTCTCTTTGTAATGTTCAAAAAGACTGAGCTAAGTAACTTACACACACACTTGAGAGACTTATAATTTCTATTTTTACTCATATCGGCCAGGATGATATTTACATCGTCCTGGATGATCGGGCTTAATAGAAACTCTAAACAAGATTCTTAATTAAGGCAGTCGTCATCAACAGATGTCCATGGACGATACGTGTATCGGTTCAGAACGATGTAGCTCAAATAAGAAAGAAGTTGCCGCCATGAGATATTAACGATGTGATTTTCTTATGATGTTAGTGTGTGTTATGAAATTAAATCGGCTCAGTAACCACGATCATCTTGATACGACCTGCAGAGCGAATGTTATACACAGAAATTATGCCGTGGTAGATTAGATCAGGAATCAAGGGAGATAACTTAAGGAATGATTGATTGAACGATCATAATGCGTTCACTAAGTACGATCGAACATGAGACAGTGAGCTATATCAAATACATACATCATAATGAAGTACTAACTGGAATTATAAATAATCAGCACACTCAAAAACTTCAGGCGATCTCTGTGACGAATTCTTCCTCTGATTATGAATGTGATCAGCCGAGTTATTCAGTGATGACGGCATCGTACTTTGTACGATACAGCCATTTTAGATAATCATGCATAGTCACTCTAGAAGGCCGAAGCACTACTGCGCCGATCCGTTCATGAGATTTATGTACTTACTTCGGCAACAGGCCGATCTCCCGATATACGCGCTCTCTGACAAGAAATATTGGTCGGCAACTTGCGAATTAAATGAAGCTCCTTTGAAGCTCTTCTTATTAAGAGCTCTTCGATCAACATTTTGAATTAATCTTTTGCTGCTGCCTGACTGAGGAAGCGCCTGGGGAGAGAAATGAGAGAGAGGAGAGAGAGAGAGAGATCTGTGAGGAGGAGAAGCATTTAGTGAGAGGGATTCCAAGGGTGCCTTAACAGGATCACTATGTTTCTTCTTCGAATCAGAGTCTTGTCCGTGGAAGGCGGTAGGAGGGTAAGGTTTCAGCACTGGATTGTGGTATCATAACTGCCAGCATTCAGAGAAGCAAAAGAGAGATAGGGTTCTCTGCCTTGCCGGATTGTGGCAAAAAGGACTTCTTTGTGAAGGCTCTACGCAGCCATGGGGGCTAAAGTGAGATGACACTGTTTGTAGTGCTAATATACTTGGAAGGTGCTCTCAGAGAGTGGACTATAGTCAGAGATTGACAACCGATACCGAGCTATAATATTACATTCTCATTAGCGTTTTCTTACATATAGCCAAAGCTTATACAATTTCCGCATTGTTTTTGTCTTAGTGGGTGTGAGTCTTGATCTTGGGGATTTGTGATCTCTAATTGCTATGTTGATTGAAATAATGAAAGTTGGCTACAGGTATACCAATTCACCTCTCTCCTTCCCCGCGTCTTGGGTTGCTTGTGACCAGTTGCTAATAGGAGCTATGAGACATGCCCTAACAAAGACTGACTTCTGACCTCCATCGTTATTGACGATGAGACAACTCTTGTTAGCCAATAATACCCAGTGCTCCTCTCAGCTTATGCTCTAGCTATGAACAAATGCGATCTGCTCTCTTCGAAGAATAAAAGTGTGTGGAATGATCAACATTAAATGCTGATTAATAAGAAAATATTAAAAAACTAATCATGCAATGATAGTACCATGCAAGCATAGCTAGGATGAAAAAACTATAGGATTTGATTGGAGTGTAATTAGTGGTTGTTTGAAAGTTATGATGCTACCACTAGTGTGTGTCCTTTCAATCACTTTAACACATTGCTTACCTTTTACACAAAAAAATAGTGGGCCTTAACTGGGGTCTGACAAACATAATATTAAATACCCGAACTAACTTTCTTTAGATCGCTATTATTTTAAATATGGCATAAATTTTATTATTTTATATACTTTTTTCAAGGCATATTAGTAATGTTGCTTTTCTTCGCTACAACGGAATTATGTTTTGCAAACAATAAGCAATTTTTTTTGTTAAAGGAAGAATGTGTACAGGAATTGAAGGACACACTAGTGGTTTGCCTTTATTTCATAAAAAACAATATAAAATCCAATTTCCACTCTACTAGATACATATTCGTACAAGTTAACAATAAGTTCATTTATTCTTTAGGTTCTTCTAACTATCGAGTGGATCCTCGTGTATATCTTATTACGCCGATTACTACTTTTTATTCCTTTATTCATTCTTTATACTTTATCTTTGGTGCTGTGTTCTTTTTGTTCTTTTAACTTATTTATGTTTTTGTTGGTATATTTAATATTATTTGTATTGTTTTTTATTTCTTTCTGATTTTTATTAAATTAACTGTTTTAATAATTAATAATAATCTTATGTTTTTCTCCATAATCCTTTTGTCGGAATGGTGTTTATCTTGAGTTTATTACGTGTTATTTAGTTATTCTTTATGAGACTGAAAATTAGTTTTATATCTGTGTACACAACTTCGACTAAAATTGTTTTTTTTATTATATATTTATTGTATAATTGTTATTTGAGAATTTATATACGATGTTATTTATTCTTGTAAATTTTAAAAATTTATTTTTCTTTATATAATTCTATTATTATATTTTCTGTCCGGCAGGATTTTTATTTGATATTTTAATTGTAATTATAAATATATGTATTTTTATGTTTGTTCCTTGCTATTTTTATTTTATTCGATTTGATGCCTTGTTTTTTTTCTTTGTTTGTTTTTTTTTTTATTTTTTGTTTTTTGTGTTTGTCTTTTTTTTTTTTGTTTTTCTGTTTATTTCTTGTTGTTTTATATTTTTTTGTTTAATTTTATTTTTTTTGTTAATTTACTTTTTTTATTTTGACTTTTGCACTAGATTTATTTTTTGTTGATGTTCTTCCAAAATTATTATTTAATTGTTTATTCTTTTTTTATTTTATTCTTATATATATTTTTTTATTTTTCTCTTATTAAAAATATCTTATGTTGGCTTGTGTTTGCCATTATTTTTATTAATTTTTTATTTTACTTTGCTTTTTTTATTTTTTTTTATTTATTAATTTTTAAATATTTTGTGGTTATTATATTTAATATTTGTGCTTTGGCTTGTTTGTTTTTTTTTTTTTTTTTGTTTGTTGTGTTTTTGTATTTTTTTTTTTTATTTTTTTGTTTTTTTTTGTTATTTTTGTTTGTTTTTTATTTGGTTGTTTTTATATTTGTTTTTTGGCCTTTGAAACAAGAATTAGGAATTTATTGCCCATTATAACCAAGGAGCTTTATTATGCCCAGCATTTTGATTACTTTATAAACTCCCAATCCGAAATTTCAGCAATTTTGTAACTTTTTCTATCTTCCTCATCCAGAATTATGTATGGGACCGGCCAGTTCTCTACACAGCAGTCCCTTCCTTTCATTTATCCAAAAAAAACCTGTTAGAAAAACTTCCTCACTTCCTTAGGCTCTTCAGTAAGCTCCCCATTAGTCTTCTTACTTGGATATACAGTTCCCACTCCTTCTCAGCATTTGCCAAAAGAATGAAAAAAATTTGGTATTAGCATCCTTCCTCATACCATCTCACCTTTGCTCTTTTGCTTCCACCATGTATTCAAATAGCCAATAGTCAAATTAAGCTCCTTGACTTTTTGATCTCAGCTCCCAAAACTTATCTTCACTCACCAACCCACATTGGCTTCTTCCTCTTGAAGATTATATATTTCCTCTTCAGTTTTTCCTCTTATAGAGAACTCCTTGACTTTGGCCTTTCCCCAAAGAATGCAAATCCTTCAAAGCTTTTCTTACATTTTTGTTAAGGACTTCCATATCATCACCATGAAATCCCTTCCTCCAAACTTTAGCAATAATGTGTGCGAACTTTAAAGATAACCATACATTCTCAAACTTTGAGAAGTCCTTTGCTTTTAAATGAAGGATTAATAAATCCGTAATATCTAATACAATGATCTATAGTATTTCTGGCTAAATTCTCACCTTACTGCCCAACGAACGCAATTGATAGCCAAAGTGTTGATCAAACACATGATGTCCAACCTTTTTAAGAATTTGGCACTCCTCCACTTTTATTATTAGCACCCAAGCGTCCCACAACCCTACTTCATGCAAATCATTCCCATTTCCATAAAGTCCACCATCTCCTTTTGGACCTTGTGAGAACAACAAATTTCCTTCCTCCTCCTCTTACCTTTCTTTGAGATAATATGTAGTTGAAGTCTCCCCCAACAATCAAAGGGACCTTCCTACTAGCCTACTTTCCAGAAACAACCCCATTAAACTCCTCCTCTTTCACCACCTCCTTGCTTCGCAAAATATAGTAGCTACCATCCACAACCTTTGTGAATACAGTAAGGTCTCCAATTAACCCTTGATAGAAATCTATTAAAACTGTTTAAAAAAGATGCTAAATTAAATCTCCACAATACTATAACACTCCACCAGATAATCCATCTAAAGTAACAGAAAGAAGTCCCAATCAGACCCAAAATTTTCTCAAGTTGAAACTTTTTCAAAGTATTGATCTTAGTTTTCACCAATCCCATTAAAAAGCATCCCATTGATCCTTTATAAATTCCTAAGATAGAGGAGAAGCTTTCTTTTTCTTTGGCTCCCGACAATTCCTAAAGGCTAAGGAATACATAATTCAATCTAGGGGCATGGGCCCCTTCCCTTTTTTTAATTACCACCCCAATCCATAATTCCGTACCTCTGCGAGCATTTTTTTATTGGCCAAGAGACCTCAACTCTTTAGCAAGCTTCATTTTTGGTTTAAGCTTCCCCCATTTCCCAGCTGCTTAGTATATTCACCCCAGAATTCTTGTCAATACCTTCCTATACATCCTCTCCTCCTTACCCCTTCTAGTGATTAGTCCACAGTAAAAACATTATCTCCTCCTTTCCACAATTAGTTTGTTTAACCAAATTTATTTTCCATTATTTGCCATTCTTCTCCCAACATATCACCATTCACCCCATATTCAAAATATCAAATTTATTTGCTGAAATTTTGATAAAACAAGTAGTATCGTAATAGTAAATTCTTACCCAATCTTTTAATCAGAGCTATTTCTACTCTTGTCAAGAGGCCTATGCCTTGTTCCTCTCAACAAACAATTTATGCTCCATCTCTTTCAAATCTATCACCTTCCAGTATACACTCACCTTCTTCCAATTTGTTCAGGCAAATGCCATTTAACCTACTCTGATTCTCTCAGATTAGAGACCTTACTGATACCAGCAATCAATATCAGACGCGACTAGCGTACACTGTCAACTGATTACCAGAACCAAATCGGTGTTTTTAACATATCTAACATTGTATGGCTTTAACCACATTATTGTTTTGCCTTGATCTCCTGCTTTTTCTTATGTTTACAAGTATCCAACGGTCCAATTAAGAAGTATCCTGTCAATACTTCTTGCTCCTTCCCACGTCAGTTCCCCATACCCACCGTTTCTCAGCAACCTCCACATCCTTTTTGGATTTAATTTCTACTTTGAGCACATTCATTTTTCACATGTCCAATCTTTCCACACTCAAAAAAAAAAAAAAGGAAATATTTTTTCATCACTTCCACATTTTGAAGAACCTTCCGAGCCATGCTAATCCAGCCCAAACACCTACCAGAAAGAGTTAAAATCAAAGCTTTATCCTCGCGCACAAGATCTTGCAAATTCTTCTCCTTCTCCCAATGAAACATATTACCATCCACATCAGTGTTTACCATTCTTGAACAATATTTGCCTTTACATTCACCTCATCCCAACAAGTGCAAGGTGCAAATGATGGGCATTCAATCCAAATTGGAGGAAGAAAGACCCTTCATGAATAATGAAAAAAATTTAGGAGTCCATCTCTGCCATCCCTACTATATGCCCGTACAATCCAGGGCCCTTCCAGATGAACGTGCATCTGCCATTCTCATCCGAACTGAATGAACATTAAGGAACCATCCTCTTGCCAATGACGTAAAACGAAATTGTCCAAATTTTCTCCAGCTGTCTTTCTTTTCCCACGCCACAAGTGGGAAAGTAATTCCTTACCTAACACCTTAATGACCAAGAATTTAAAATTTCGTTTGAGTTCAACAAGTTTGAATTCTTTTATAAATTCATGTTTATGAAGCTATCATTAGACTAGGAGAGAAAAGTTTCTAGCCAGAATATGGATTTGAATAAATAAATAAGCATCATGTTCCATTATAAAATAAGTAAGGATTAAAAAATCCACCCAAAAGATTGACAATATAGTTACAAACTCCTTGAGTATAAGCTCATATTTAAGATTTTCTTAAATAACTAAATTGGCACAACAACAATGGTAGGGTAGCACTATAATGCAACTAAATCAGCATGTTGTTCACCATTCATCTTCATTTGCTCATTAGTTTAGTCATTTCAATACTATCTTTTTCCATTGCACATTATGTGATTGCGCATTATGTCACTATCTGTGCTGGCTGGCGTATAATATATAAGTGGTTCTCTGCCAGCTTCAGGAGGAAGCAAAAGGAGATAGGTTCTCTGCCTTGCCGGTGTGGCAAAAAGGACTTCTTTGTGAAGGCTTCTCCGCCTAGCCGTGGGGGCTAAAGGAGAGACACGTTTTGTAGTGCAATACTTGGAAGGTGCCTCCAAGGAGTGGACTTAGGTCAAGTTGACCGAACCACTATAAATTTATGTGTTATTCTTTTCTTGCTTCCGCACTTTAAATTTCCGCATTGTTTTTGTCTTGTGGTGAGATTTGGTTTTGGTTTGTGATCTTATTGCTTTTGTTGAAAAGAAATTTTAAAATACCAATTCACCCCCCCCCCCTCTTGGGTTGCTTGGGCCAGTTCTATAGGGCTTAACATCCCTAACGAACTTTCACCCTCATCTTATTGGAAACCTCTTGAGCCAATAATAAGTGCTATGCTATGCTTCTACCTTTGACAAATGCTACCTGCTCTTCTAAAATAATTTTTGGAATGATCAACATTAATCTGTTTAATAAAACTTTAAAAACTATCTTATAGATAGAGTTACACAAGCTAATAGGATGAAAACCAGTAGGAGTGATTGGATTTATAGTTTTCGAAATAAGCACCACTAGTGTGTCCTTCAATTCCTTACACATTCTTCCTTTAACAAAAAAATTGCCTTATTGTTTGCAAACATAATTCCCAACAACATTCTAATATGCCTTGAAAAAAGAATAGGTTATGCCATTATAACCAGGAGCTTTATTATTGCCCAGCATTTTGATTACTTATATAACTTCCCAATCCGAAATTTCAGCATGTAACATTTTTCTATCTTCCTCATCCAGAATTATGTATGGGACCGGCCAGTTCTCTACACAGCAGTCCCTTTCCTTTCATTTATCCAAAAAAAACCTGTAGAAAACTTCCTCCACTTCCTTAGGCTCTTCAGTAAGCTCCCCATTAGTCTTCTTTACTTGAGATATACAGTTCCCACTCCTTCTAGCATTTGCAAAAGAATGAAAAAAATTTGGTATTAGCATCCCCTTCCTCATACCATCTCACCTTTGCTCTTTGCTTCCACCATGTATTCAAATAGCCAATAGTCAAATTAAGCTCCTTGACTTTTGATCTCAGCTCCCAAACTTTATCTTCACTCAACCAACCCACATTGGCTTCTTCCTCTTGAAGATTATATATTTCCTCTTTCAGTTTTTCCTTCTTTATAGAGAACTCCTTGACTTTGGCCTTCCCCCAAAGATGCAAATCCTTCAAAGCTTTCTTACATTTTTTGTTAAGGACTTTCATATCATCACCATGAAATCCCTTCCTCCAAACTTTAGCAATAATGTGTGTCGAACCTTTAAAGATAACCATACATTCTCAAACTTGAGAAGTCCTTTGCTTTTAAATGAAGATTAAAAAATCCTCAATACTATAGGACAATGATCTGAAGCTACTCTGGCTAAATTTCTCACCACTGCCAACTGAACGCAATTGATAGCCAAAGTGTTGATCAAACACATGTCCAACCTTTTAAGAATTTGGCCTCCTCCACTTTTATTATTGCACCAAGGTCCCACAACCCCTACTTCATGCAAATCATTCCCATTCATAAAGTCCACCATCTCCTTTGGACCTTGTGAGAACACAAATTTCCTTCCTCCTCTCTTATCTTCTTGAGATAATATGTAGTTGAAGTCTCCCCCCACAATCAAAGGGACCTTCCTACTAGCCACTTCCAGAATACAACCCCATTAACTCCTCCTCTTCACCACCTCCTTGCTCGCATATATAGTAGCTACCATCCACAACCCTTTGTTGAATACAGTAAGGTCTCCAATAACACATTGATATGAAATCTTTAAAACTGTAAAAAGATGCTAAATTAAATCTCCACAATACTATAACCCCACCAGATAATCCATCTAAAGGTAACAGAAAGAAGTCCCAATCAGGACCCAAAATTTTCTCAAGTGAAACTTTTTCAAAAGTATTGATCTTAGTTTCCACCAATCCCATAAAAAGCACTCCATGATCCTTTATAAATTCCTTAAGATAGAGAGAAGCCTCTTTTTTTCTTGGCTCCCCGACAATTCCAAAAGGCTAAGGAATTCATAATTTCAATCTAGGGGATGAGGCCCCTTCCTTCTTTTTATTACCACCCCAATCCATATTCCTACCTCTGCGAGCATTTTTTATTGGACCAAGAGACCTCAACTCTTTAGCAAGCTTCATTTTGTTAAGCTCCCCCCATTTCCAGCTTGCTTAGTATATTCACCACCAGAATTATTCTTGTCAATACCTTCTATACATCTCTCCTCCTTACCCCTTCTAGTATTAGTCACAGTAACATTATCTCCTCCATGTTCAACAATATCAATTATGCCTTCTATATCTTCCACCTCCAACATATCACCATTCACCATATTCAAAATATCAAATTTATTTGCTGAATTTGATAAACAAGTAGTATCGGGTATAGAAATCTTACCCAATCTTTTATCAGAGCTATTTCTACTCTTGTCAAGAGGCCTGCTTTGTTCCTCTACAACAACATTATGCTCCATCTCTTCAAATCTATCACCTTCCAGTATACACTCACCTTCTTCCAATTGTTCAGCAACTGCATTTAACCTCCTCTGATTCTTCAGATTAGAGACCTTACTGATACCAGCATCAATATCAGACCGAAGCTCTTGATCAACTGTCACTAGAACAATCGGTTTTTTTAACATATCTAACATTGTTTGGCTTAACCACATTATTGTTTTGCTTTGATCTCCTGCTTTTCTTATTGTTTACAAGTATCCAAGGTCCATAAGAAGGATCCTTCAATACTTCTTGCTTCCTTCCCACGTCAGTTCCCATACCACCTTTCTCAGCAACCTCCACATCCTTTGGATTAATTTCTACTTGAACACATTCATTTTTCACATGTCCAATCTTTCCACACTCAAAAAAAAAAAAGGAAATTTTTTCATACTCCACATTTTGAAGAACCTTCCGGCCATGCTATCCACCCAAACACCTACCAGAAGAGGTTAATCAAGCTTTATCCTCGCACAAGATCTTGCAAATTCTCTCCTTCCCCAATGAAACATATTACCATCCAACATCAGTGGTTTACCATTTCTTGAACCAATATTTGCTACATTCACCTCATCCCAACAATGCAATGGCAAATGTGGCATTCTAATCCAAATTGGAGAAGAAAGACCCTTCATGAATAATGAAGAAAAATTAGGAGTCCATCTCTCCATGCCTACTATATGCCCGTTTACAAACCAAGGGCCTCCAGAATGAACTGCATCTGCCATCTCATCTGAACTGAATGAACATAAGAACCATCCTCTTCCCAATGACGTAAAACGAAATTGTCCAAATTTTCTCCATTGTCTTCTTATTTCCCACGCCACCAAGTGGGAAGGTAATTCCTTACCTAACACCTTAATGACCAAGGAATTTAAAAATTTCTTTGAGTTCAACAATTTGAATTCTTTATTTAACATAAATGCCTTTCCATCTTTAGATAACACCACCTCCTCTTCCTTAAAATCTAATTTAATATAAGGTTTGTTACTCCAAGGATTCACGTTACCCATACCAACAGTGGTACTAGGCATTCCATCAGACATCTTAACTCCATTCGATGCCTTATTCACTCCATGCTTATAATGAATATTATTATCAACCAAATTTAGAGAATTTGCATTTATCACAATGTTACTAAGTCCAAGGATTGCATTTGAATTCCCAAATTGGTTAAAAAAAATTTTCATTCTAGATGATGATGCAGCTGAATCAAACAGAATTAAAGATGTTTTCGCACTTCTAGGAGTAACATTACCCACCTCCTCAGCAATGGACTTACCTTTGCCTTCCACATGCTTGATCAACTTAGGAGTTACATCTAATACCTCCTTTATTACCAATGGACCTTGCGCCTTTGTCAACGGATTATGAATCCTCTACTTGGAATTCAAAAATAATGAACCATCACCTTTTAAATCTAACTTTGAGTTACCTACAAACAACGGTGACCTTGACACTGATGACTATGCTTGCCGGTATCCTTCCGCTTCCATAGCACTGCCTTCCCTTGCCGGCGACAGTCTGCCTCCATCGTCCCCCTTAGTTCCTAATAACCAGGAACAGAATTCGGGTCCGTAAAATTTGAAAATTCAAAATTTTCTCTCTCTATCGGGTGGAGCTTCTCTCTCTAACAGATAAGTAGCATTCGAATGTAACACATATCTCCATGAAACTTGACATATGCATATTGGGATCTTTTTGTAACCCCAAATTGAGAATTTTATATAATTTGGATAACAACATACTTTAACTCAAAGTTATAGGCCTGAATATTTATTTTATTATTATTTGGTGAATACCCTCAACTATAAGATTAACATATTCTCTAGGTGATCTGGGTTGGTCATTCTCCATAACTAGGTCAGCCATTTTTACTTCTTTTTATGATTTTTAAGATTTTATAATTTATAAGTGTTCTTTCATTTTTAGAATCAAATAAAGTTTATCTTAGTTGGTTAATATTATGCAAGCAACAATATACATAGTTAAACAATTAACAATTAATAGTACTAACTTTCAATAAAAATTAATAAGGGAATACATAGTTAAATAATTAACAATTAACAGTACTAACTTTCAACAAAAATTAATAAGGGACACATAAATAAGATAAATAAAGATAATGACAATAAAAAATTAGTAATATATCAAGTAATATAAACTGTAAGAAAGGATAATTAACCATCGCTATTGATACTAAAAACTTTAATAATGAAATTACTATTCTTTTAATTGTACTTTACTATATTGTGGTGTAAATCTTGTTCAAAGAAAGTATATGTATTGTGTTAAGTAACCCAGTGATGAAAAATATCATTCCCTCAAGGATTGGAAGTACCCTAAAATCACTCTAGTATTAACTATATAAACTACTCAATTTATCTTATCAATTGAATAAAACGGTGGTGCAATTCAAAGTTAAAATTTACTATTGAAGAGATAAATTTTAATTTAAATATTCTAAACCTATGATATTTAAAGACACATATTCCCAGTAGTTAGATTATTCCTAATGCTACTATGACTATGAGCAAAATTACTCCTTGCCTCTATACAGTTCATTAATGTAATACCTAAGATTTCTCTCAATTACAATTTTAATTTCTCCTTAAGATTCTAAAACACTAATCACATATGAGCATGGAAAATTTATATTTTAAATCCTATAATTAATTTTCTACTCCTTTGTCAAGGATATATATTACACTTAAGTTCATATAAGGTCTCTACACAAACTAAAATAAGCGTGGGAGATTTAAAAATAATATTGAGTAATTCATGAAATTATAAATCTAATCAATAGAAAAATCATGATTTATAAGCTATCATTAGACTAGAGAGAAAAGTTTCTAGCCAGAGATGGATTTGAAGATAAATAAAATAAGCATCATTTCATTATAAAATAAGTAAGGATAAAAATCACCCAAAAGTATTGACAATATAGTTACAAACTCCTTGATATAAGTTCATTATTTATAGATTTCTTAAATAACTAAATTGGCACAACAACAATGGCTAGGTAGCACTATAATGCAACTAAATCAGCATGTTTGTTCACCATTCATCTCATTGGTTCATTAGTTTAGTCATTTCAAACTATCTTTTTCCATTGCACATTTGTGATTTGGCGCTATGTCACTCCCTACATATCTCCTTGAATGAAATTAAGACATTCTATCACTATGGTGCCAACCTGGTAGTGTTATATCGTTAGAGGAAAATATAACACTATGGTGCTTTATCTGTAGTAATGTAATGCTTCTTCAATTTAATAATTTTTTAAGCTTATTTCTTTCTTAAAATGATAAGATTAGAGAATATTTTTATAAAAATAGATACAATTTGGATAATACAAGGTTTTTCATATTAAAGCTTCATGCATAATGTCTTTTTTTAGATTACTATTAGCCGAGACACATTACCTACTTCCACAAAAGATCACACCTTGATCATCCACTTACAATTCAAACCTTTTTTAAGATTGAATTTGATCTATCAACATTGTGTACTCTTCATTTGGCTTATGAGCATCTTTTATCTTATCTTATAATGAGGACTGAACTATCAGTTGAGAATTAATTCTAGCTTGCATATCGAATGAGCATGAAACTTATAATTCTAGTCTCTCCATAACATGAATCAACGCTTTCTTAGAAGTGTTCAAATTGGCTTCTATCCCCATAGACTTCCTACTGAATGCATTAACAACCACATTTACACTTACAAGCTGATAGACTATATCTAGACCATAATCCTTAATTAGCTCTAATAATAGCCTCTACCTAAAGATCAATTCTTTTTTGTGAAGATATATTTTAAACTCTGGTGGTTAATATAAATCATACATCAAACATGATATATATAATCTTCTAATGTTTATATCAAACATAATAGCCACAAAATCCAAATGATGAGTCATATAGTTCTTCTCATGTAGCTTAATTTCCTAGAAATATAAGCTACCACCTTCATGTATTTATATTTAACACATATCAGGTGCTACAAGGAAGCAACATTATACACTTAGAATTCTTCTGCTCTAGATAGAATAGTCAGCATAGGAGCTGACACTAGACACTCCTTCATCACTTGAAATACTCTTCACACTCTTCTTATGATCAAATTGTATAAAATTCTAAGTAAACCTCATTGGAGGGATTATAATCTATAAAAATCCTTTGACAAATATCTATTAATAAACTACCATGCTTAGGAAATTATGAACCTCAATCATAGAAGTAGGCCTCAGCATATCCACCATAGCTTCTATGGATACATAATATTTCTTCCCTTTCTCACCACGTTCCCCAAAAATGCCATAAAATTAAACAAAAAATCATTATTAGAAAATTTAGCATACAACTTCTAGTACCTCAATTTCTCTACGATCAATCTCAAATGGACTACATGCTCCTCTTAAAAATTTGAATATACAAGGATATCATAAACAAACATGATATAGAGTTAACCTAAGTATTCTTTGAATAGTTGATGCATCAGATCTCATTAGAAGTGCATTCCTCACACCAAATGACATCACAAAAATGTATTCTACCCATATCTAGTGCTGAAAGTTGTCTAAGCCACATCTTCTTCCTTCACTCATAATTGGTGATAACTTTATCCTAGATACATTTGAAATTGTAGCTGCACCTTCCAATTGGTCAAATAAATTATCAATCTTTAGTAGTGTATATTTATTCTTAACCATTAACTTATTCAAATCCTTATAGCTAATGGACATCCTTAGTAATCCATCCTTCATTTTCATTAACAAAACATGAGCACTCAACAAAGATCCACTTAACCTGATTAACCCTTTATCTAATAGCTCATGGAACTAAACCTTGAACTCCTATAATTCTCTTGGTTCCATTTTATAAGGAGTTTTCTCTATTGGAGGTGTGACTAGAACCACTTCAAAACATAACTCTACCTCCTTCCTCCCTAGAGGTAAACCAAATAATTCATCAGGAAAAGCATCCAGTACATCCCTTGCCATTAGAATATACTCAAGGCATATAATTGAATTAATCAGATCTGTTACAAAGTCCAAGACAAAAGAACTCATTTTTTCCATGCCTTACACAATTGTAGTATTCAAATCAGAGAATATAAAGCACTTCTAGCACATTGAAAAATAAAGTAGTGACTCTCTAATTAATATAATAAATCTAGGCTTAATAGTTAATCAACCATTCCATACCCGTTATTGTATCTTACTCATTTAGAGGTAAAACAAGAAAGTCTGACTTCAACTTCCTATTTGTAATTTCAATCTCACACCAATTGAGTTGGCTAGCTACTAGTAAATCATGAGTGGGTAATAAAATTAATAAACAAGAGGATAATAAATATAACAAAAAATAATGTGTCTAGTACATGATTAAAAAAAAAATAACGACTAACTCTATAGTTAAATAAGATATAAAATTAAAATGCAAAAATAAATATTATAACTATCACCAAATTTGGTGTCTCCTCTTGAGTTATACTATAAATTTTGAATTGCTCTGGGGATGCACTAACAACTAGAATTGACCCTCATCAAGCACCCCATACGAATTCTGGTGAGTGTCTCTCCCAAATCTACCTCCACTATAGATTCATGAAGCTTCATTGACTACTCTATAAATGGTTGCATGCTGCCTTTGTCTCTAACTACCTCCAACTACAAGTTTCCTTATATCACTCTTTTATGAATTATGTCACTTTATGACTAGTGTGTTCATATTTGAAGATCTAACTGATGTACATAAAATAATGGGTCATATTCATTATCTGGAAAAAAACCATAGAAAAGTTCACTACTAACAGACAAATATCATCATATGCTTCTTGACACTATATGTCCTCCCCTATTAAAAAAATTACTTCCAATCTAAACTTCTTGCCATTGACTGCACTCCTTGAGGGCTCTCCACCAAACCTCAAATTTCTTGTATTCCACTACAACATGGTGGATCACAGGTCATTCTCCATTAATATAGCTCTTTCCATGAGTTAAAAGATGCTAAAAATATCAAATGAAACTATAGTGTTTCTCAAACTATCTCTCAAGCCTCACAAAAAATAATAACACTGTTGAGTTTAGTAATTAGGTTGTTAAGCCTATGTGAATGTCCCAAGGCTACAAAGAGGGGGGGTGAATTGGTAGTTTAAAATTAAGTCCCCTTTTGAAAATTATTGAAACCGAATAAAAATTTCTTTAAATTTTGTAGATAAAATATTTTCAACCACAGAGTTTTTAAAAAGGACTAAAATGTAAAGTAGTGGGACTAAACTATAAGCAGTAAAGTAAATGGACACTACCAAAATTTAATAGGTGGTTTGGTCTATAAAACCAAGACCTACATCCAACTCCTCAGAGGCACCCCCTTCTGTAGTATTTGCACTAAATACCAATAGTTGACCCCTTTGCCAACAAGCAGTCGGAGAAGCCTTTACACACACACACTTTTTCGACGCACATCATCCCCGGTGCGGCAGGACAAACCATCCCGTTCCTTTTACATAATCCGCCAGTGGTCGGGCAGAGAACCCGTCCTCCTTTCACACTATCACTAGTGTTGGTCAGAGGATGACCGTCCGGTCCTTATCATTACTCTCCTTTGTGTGGGCAGAGAACCTTCGGCTGTTACACCTCCAAAGTGTAGGCAAGAACCCTTACGGTCTGTTCACACCTCCAAAGTGTAGGCAGAGAACCTTTCGGCTGGTATCACACTCTCCAAGTGTCGGAGAGAACCAACTCTCCTTGATAGATCGTTCTCAACAAGAATCTAGAAGGAGAAGGAAAAGATGAAAGATAATCCCAATTCACAACTAGAGACTCTTACCTTTGAAATCAAGTGAAGCCTTCTCGCTCCAATGTAGAATTCGTCCCTTTGAAACTGCTCTCTTACCCACTCTCTCCTTTGCTATTCTACTTCAAGAGCACACGAAGATCATAATGACAAAAAAGATTGGGTGGCAGCCTAATTTGGACTATTTATACAAAAGACAAGAAAAATCGCCAAACACTGCAAGTATTCAATTCTGTATGCAGTGGATCGTCCCTGTCGATCGTGGATCGTCTGTGAAATTTACTTAAACGATCGTGAAACGACCCTATTTGAATATGTGTACGAAATGTCTTCGATGCTGATCGCTGTACAAACTAGGTCGTCGCAATTACGATACGTTATTTTACAAGGTCGGTTCTAAGAAACTGCTGAAATGTTTCTGAAGGCGGTTATCATTTGGACGAGAAATTGTTCCTGGAACAATTTTTACACGAGAAACCGTCGTCCTAGATTTGATTCTTTGACTTCGTCGGTTACGAAAAATTTTCTCAGAGGGACCAAATCCACGATGATAATTTATTTTCGTTTTGGACGAAAATTTTCTCAGAGACCAGATCGTCCTGGACTTATTTAAATTTGTCTGTTACGAAAAATTTTTCCAGAGGACCCAAATCGCCAGTTGACGATAAAAAATTTAATCATTCCTGGAGCCCGAAATTTTAACCAGAGTGGAAACACAATTTCGTCCTGGATGATAATTAATTTCGTCCTGGACGATATACTGACTTTAAGAAAATTTTTCGAGCAAAGTTCCTATTCGTTCCATGTGGCTCATAGGAAGATAACTATCTGATCGTCCTGTACGAAACGGATATCATCCCGTACGATCTAGTAAAAATTTTCATAGATCTTCCTTATGTGTGTGTATATGTTTTTATTCACTCAAAGATACAATCACTCCCTTTCAATCTTGATTCTAAAGAAAAGTGCAAGCTTCAAATTTTACAAAGTATCTCATGCTGAAATTTAATTTGAAAGTCTTCAATAGTCTGGAGTCTTCTTTCCTAACTGAATTTAGTAACACACAAGAAGCAAAGTACAATTCTTCTAAAAAATGGTTAGGAGATAACTACACATATTGAACAATGTAAAGTTTGGAAATCATGAAAAACTTTCATTAATTTGTCAACAATGTAAAAAAGCATATGCAAGAGCAACTATTTTAACAATTCCCTTTTTTGAATGATGCAAAATAATTATTTGTTTGGTAATGTTTCAAATTTAAACAAATTTCCTATTCTCCTAAACTCCCCTGAATTGATGATACATGAAAATATAAGGAGGCCATTTTTGAACCATAAAATTAAAACAAATTTTTTTGTTTTCAAAAACAATTTAAAAAAAAAACAAACTAGAAAACCTTAGAAACAATAATACAGCAATACAAACATACAAACATCTAAACAACGAAGATTTTCCCCCTTTATTTGACAACAACTAAAAAGCTTCGAGAAAAAAATTGATCGAGAAATTGTAAGAAATTGTATGAATATTATTGAAATTTATCTAAATTGGTGATTGACACAAGGTATTCAATTTAAACCTAATAACATTAGGTTCAGATCTATAGAAATTATAAATTTAAGATAAGTGAATTATGAATATTGTAAGGTAGAAGAATTTACTATAGAATTTTGATCTTCCAATTCTAGACATTACCCATTATATAATAGCAATCTATTACAAAAGAGAGTGTAAAAAAAAATTGATACTTTTCAAAAGTTCGAAATAGAAATATTAAATGCAACAATTTTGATCATATTTGAATTAAGAGACTTATGGAGAGAATTTTAGGAAAGAAGAGGAAATGCCACAATGATTGTGGCTTTGCGCCATCTTTTCTTTCTCAAAATTTTATTGGCGACATTTTTTTTGGTTGCATCTTTTTGTATTGGGCTTTAATTTTAGTGCCTGCTCTTTTTTCAATATTTCGCCGAACACTTTTTGCGACATTCCTTTTGAATTTTTGTACTTTTTGTACAATTTTCAAGAGTAATTGAGACCTAAATCTCTTTTCCCAAAATAAATAATCTAAAATTTAAATATTTATAAGTGCATAAATATTACTTTGAGCAAAGAAATACAAAATTAAGAAAATATCTAAATTGCAATATAAATAAATTAACTTTTAGTCTATGATAGACGTCATTAAAATTGAATTAGAAAGGATTTCTAAACCAATAGCATTAACCAAATAAAAAATAAATTTTTTCAAATTTACTGAAAGACGTCAGATTTTCTAATGTAGGATAATCTCAAATTACAGACTAATTTAAGCACTATAAAGATTAAATAATTACTAATGAAATTTATAAAAATTAACCACATTTTAAAAAAATCAAATTTAAAAACAAGTACAACATGCATTGTATATTAATGAAAGGATTACACATTTCATATATCTTAAAAACAAATAAAGAAAATACACTGAACTTAAAAGTAAAACAACACTAAAAACAAAAACACTTAACATAAAAACAGATACAACAAAACATAAAACACGAGTACAATAAACACAAAGAACATTCATCTATACTGTTCTTGAAGGAGGAGGAGGGGAATGCCACCCGAAAAGGTTTGAATGTACGGAAGGCCCAATCCCAAACATTACATTGGTATTGATTCCAATGTGTAAAACCTTCATTTCTGATTCGCTACCCCAATGTGCCTTATTATTGCTGCATAAGTTGAGCTTCAAGTTAATCAAATCTTTTGAATCAATATGAGTCTCAAGTCCATCAATATTTCAATCAGATTCTGATAATCTGACTGCAGGGTGCAGATGTTTGCTCTCCTTTCTTCTCTTTCTTCTGAAAGCACTGGCATGTGCTTTTTTCTTTTCTTTTTTCCTCCTTGAAGAGCAATCTAAAGGGAAAGCATCATCTATAGTAAACTGGCTCTTCGTATCTTCACAGGATGCATAAGTTGTATTTTCTTTTCAAGATGTAAGTAACTAAGTGTCCCAAGAGATGTTCTTTTTTTGTTCTTCTGATTTGCATGCCCTATTTCTGAAAGCCCATAGATATGATCTATGATAAGTTGGGCTTCATCAATAGGATGACATTCTATATCAAAAAGGTTAGAACAGAAAGGAGAGGGTAATATAACCTATCACCAGCTTTAGGAATGATTGGAAGACGAAGGATATGCGGAATGATTCGGGCATTTTTGTCATACCCAGAGACTCTACAAACATGATAGTCAAGGGAACCATTTTGTCTAATTACCCTAATTGAACAAATCATTACCAATTTGAAAGTGGTTTATGTCATTAGAGTGTGGGCTCTATAATCTTCAAGTTCTTAAACGTTCAAAAAGGTCCTCCAATGTCATGCTTTTAGTGATTTCCACTTTTTTTGCTTGAAGACAAAGGAAACTTATGAAAGAATGGTCGAAGCCCGAAGTTAAAACTCATGTTTGCTAGGAAATAGGGAGGTTTGCTTTGTTGTAGGAAGTGGACGAGAGAAAGATGAAATGAAATTTGGTTGAAGGCCAAAAAATGTGCATTACCTTAAAGTGTATCTCGCTTTGAATTAAAATGCGAGAGGGAGTTATTTTGGCAGAGGCAAAACGAGGAAAGGATTCCTCATTTGCTTTTGACAGGAAGTTTTCAGAGGCATTCCTGTTGGGTTTTCTTTGCCAACACCTTTTTGTCTCTTGCTTGAGGAGGCCATTGTCGATTTTGAGTAGAAAAGGGATTGAAAGTGAAGTGTTGGAATCGTTATTGTAAGTTAGAAAGCCTTCATATTTAAAAAAATATACGTTCGTCCTGGCCGAAAAAACTTTATCCTGCACGGAAAATCATCGTTTCGTCCTAGACGAAAATTATTTTCGTACAGACGATTAAATTTCGTCAAAATGCTAACGGCCTTTTCGTAATCAACACAAACTTACTATGCATCCCTTCGTACAGACTTTGACATTGACCATTCGTACAGACAAAAATTTTTTGTTACAGACGATCAAAAAAGTTAATTCTTTTAGTGTCTTGATGAAAACCCTCCCCTACCAATGAAACTACATCTGTTTATCTTGAACGAAAACCCAAAAAATCGTACAGACGAAAATTCCATATTTAAACTGTCTTATCCACTGCCAAACGCACTGCTTTCAATCGTCTCGACGTTTGAGAAAAAAAAATTCAGCCTTGACGATCGTCAGATCGTACAGACGATCTAATTAAAAACTTCCCTCTTTCAAAATGGTAAAAAATTTGCGCAAACCGTTCTTTCTCACACGTCCAGTACGAAAACAAAAATTCGTCCAGGACGATTTCCTCCCAAATTTTTGAATTTTGAATTTTAATTTTTAAGAAAATCCAAAAACTAAAATATTCAAAAACACAAAAAAACATAAAACACAAAAACCAGAACCAAAAAACAATTCATTCAAAACACACTCAAATTTTACAAAATAAAAAACAAAAACAAAAAACATTAAAATATCAAGTTGCCAAAGACATTTTTGTTTAGGCCATTCAAATCAATAACACCAAGCCTTGTTCTTAAAAGTACTGAATATCAAGGGCTAAAGGTTTTGTAAAAAATGTCTGCAATGTTGATTTCTTCAGTTGAAACATGTGTGAGTTTCAATTTCTCCCTTCGGAAACATGATCCCTTATGAAATGATGCATTATATACAATGTGTTGGTTCTGAATGTTGAATAGGATTTTTGGAAAATGCAAATAGCACTAGTTATTGTGCACAAATAAATTAGAATAAGTGGGGGGGCCCTACAGTTTTAATCCTAAATCAATCAACGCTTGTTTTAACCAAAGTACTTGTGCCACACAACTTCCTAAGCAATGTATTTTGCTTCTGCAGTAGAGTAGGGCTACTGAATTTATATTTTTACTGGAACCAAGGAAACTCAATGAATTCCAATTGATTGACATGTTCGCGAAAGTGCTTTTCCTATCCACTATACAGCCTGCAAAAGTCAGAATCTGAATAACCAAAATTTCAAAATGAAGAAGCTAAACTTGGATACCAAATTCCTAAGTTTTGAGTTCCTAGTAAGTAAAATCCTTAAAAATCCTTTTCACTGCCTTGTCCAAAATTAGTGATTCCTTTTGGAATCCTGATTGAAATCTACACATAAGCAAACACTGAACATAATATATGGTCGGCTAGTAGCTCAAAGTAAAAGCCAAAGCATCCAATAATCCCTCTATATTCTTTTGATCAACAGATTTCCCTTAAGGTTCCTTATCCAACTGAACTAAGGAACTATTGGTGTACTAACAGGTTTAGCATTGTCCATTTCATATTTCTGAGGATGCTCCTTAATTATATTTATGTTGACTAAAAATGTCCCTTCCTCAAGTTGCTGATGATAAAACCTAGAAAGTAATTTAAATCTCCCATTAGGACTCATTTCAAATTCACTACTCATTGTATTAGAAAAATCAACACCAGAGGATTTTTATTTGAAGATCCAAAGATGATATCAATCCACATAAAATTTGAACAATGAGTATTCCCTTTTCCAAATTTCTTTAAGAAGAGAGTTGTATCCCACCACTTCCTTTTTCAAAAGATTCTTTCAAGTAGGAAAGTGCTCAATTCTCTCATACCAAGCCCTTAGGTGCCTGTTTCAATCCATATTAATGCCTTCTTTAACTTAAAAAACATATTTTGGGTATTTTGAATTTTCAAATCCTGGAGGTTGTTCTACAAAAATTCTTCTTCAATAACACCATTCAAAAAGGCACTTTTGACATCCATTTTGAAACAATTTAAAACCTTAAAACAGGCCAAAGCAAGTTAAAACCCTAATTGCTTTAAAGTCTTGCTACAGGGGCAAAGGTCTCCCCTCCCCAAAAAAATAATTCCCTTCCCCAAATTTGATTAATACCCCTTTAGCAACTAATCTAGCCATTTATTTTTCGACATGACTCACCTCCTGAGTTCATCATTTTATTTTTTTGAACACCCACTTGGTTCCAAAAACACTTTGATCTTTTGGGCCTTGAGTTAATTCCCAAACTTTATATTCTTACAAATTCGATTTAACTCTTCTTGCAGGCCAATATCCAAAAATTCCATCAGAAAGTGCCTGATCAATATTAGTGGGTTCTATTGTTGAAATAAAGGCTGAATGATTGAACTTCCTTAATTAATCCACGCCTAGTTCTAACACCCTCACTAGGTTCTCCTTAATAAATTCCTTGGGTGGTTTTAGAAAATCTCAAATCTCTAGGCAAAGGTTTTCTCTTTCCAAATTTTCTTCCACATTTTTTTTCGAAATTTAATCTATTCAATCTTTTGGGAGTTTTCCTTCAATCTCTTCTTTCAATAAATATTTGGCTCTTTCCTTAAATTCCAGATTCATCAAATACAACATTGTGGTTTCTTTCAATGACTAAGTTCTTTTGTTGAATACTCTATAAGATTTCCCAAACACTTGAATATTTCTAACAAAAATTCCTTCATCTGATTTTGGATCAAATTTTCTAAGCGCAAGATTTTCCATTGTTATGAATGAATCCACCCTTGCAACCAAAACATGCAAATGAAAGACCAAAATTTGGTGTTCAAACCTTTTAGTAACTCATAGGGTATTTTAATTTTAAATTCGATCTCCACATTCACCCTTATTCAGAACAGTGTGCAACCGCCTCAGCCCAAAAATATCTAGGAAGTGAGATTCTCTGCCAACATTGGCTCTGGCGGCTTCTATAATGTTTCTGTTTTTTCTGTTTCAACTACCCCATTTTGTTGAGGGGTTCTAGCGTGCATAAAAATTGTTTGCATCAATCCCTTTTTCTTTACAAAAATTTTTCAAATTCTTTTCATTTTCAAATTGCTCCTCCCATGATCATTTTATTAAGATATTATTTCACATCATTAGTTTTCTCTGTTATCCAAGTTGGAAAAATTTCTTGAATTCGTCAACATGATTCACTTTTTTATTGAAAAAGAAAATCTAACCCTGTGAATCTTGAGAAATCATCCACATAAACAAAATCCGTATACCTTCCCTTCTTACCACTTACCAGTTCCCTACGGTCCAAAAAAGATCCCATTTGAAGAATTTCCAATTGTTTACTAGTTCCTAAGATCATTATTGGACTTTAAAAGAGGACTTCACTTATTTTTCCAATTGACATGCATCACCCCAAAGGTCGCGTTCCTTAATAAGTCTAGTTTTGGCTTATAAACCCTCTTACTAAATTTCTTTTGGGTAAATATCTCCTAGAATTTTTTCATACTAAAGCAATGAACCCAAAAGTCCTCCCTATGCCAAAGCCAAAGATCCTCAGAAACAATTTTCAAAACATAAAGTAATAAGGGAGTATGAAATGAATTCAAATCTAGCATGTAACATTGTTTAGCCCCTTTTTTCCATTTAAAAACTTCTTTCCCATATTAGTGCTTAATATGCAGCCTAGTAGGGGTAATTAAATTTCATATTATATCCCTGTCACATAGCTGACTTTAACTTAACAAATTATGCTTTAAGCCTTCAACAATAACACCATTGTCTATTAAAAAAAGTTCTTTTGAAATACCAAATCATACCAGAATCAACCACTTTCTTTGTGTATTATCTCCAAGTGTAACCTTGCCTCCATTTCCTTAGCTTTCTAGCGATATGAATTGTGCAAGTATCTCTAGTCATATGCTTGGAACATCCGCTATCCAGCGTACCAAAATATATTGCCTCCCACAGGTCTTGTGTGAGAGAAATCCTGCAAAAAATATGAAATGTTAGACCTAGGAACCCAAAACAAGTTTGGTCACCTTTTTAGTAATTATAATCAGATTGCATGTATGATATGTCTAGGTATTATGCCATCTTAAGTTCTCCACACTAGATTAGATTTCATCTTCAAAAGTACAGGTGTGAGCTATATGGCCCCAAAAATCCACAATTATTTACATTTAACATTAGGAAAAATAATTCCTAAGTTTTCTTCCATTTGATTGTCTTCTAAGGATTCCTATATTTAGGATAATATTTAGGATTTGTAAAATCTTCAATTTTGGCGGGGTATACCCTATTATCCCAAAAGCTCTTATTCGTAATTATAACAATGAATTTCATTTCTTCCAAGAAGTCATATTTGTATAATTGATTCGATTATGTCTTTCTCTCATATTAATCCTTAAAATTTTTAAAATCTTTTTTCAAAATCAGCATAGGATTGATTTTAGATTTTTCAAAATTCTTATTCAAGTCATCATATTCATCAAGTAGTTTCATGTGGTTGTAATCTATTAATGCATGATCTTCCTTAAGGATTTCATGTTCCTTCTTGAAGCTTCTTCCAATTCCTAACCTTAAACTTAGCATGCTTCTTTTTCCCCCATTTTCCCTATATGCAATCATGCAAAATGGTTCCCAGAAAAACTTCAAAACAATCATCATAGGTTAAGTCACCCATTACCTCTTCTGATCTGATTGTTCAACATTATCTAGCCATCCAAACAAAGGTTGGTATGACTCTTCTTCTTTTTCCGTCTCAGATGAGTCTGAAGCTGAGTCTGCCAGAAAGCTCTTTTGAAACTTCTTCTGCCCTTCTTTCCATAGGTTTCTCCTCCACCTTCTTTACTAGGAGTGGCTTGAGTTTGAGGCCATATCAGTCTTGATATGACCTGTTTCCTACATTCATAACAAACTCACTCATTAGAAACCTTGCCATTTCTGTTAAACTTAACCCTCATATTCCATTGCTGGGGTCTCTTCTGCTTCCTTCTTTAAAAAGCTTCTTGAAATTGTCTAGTCATCCAGCTGCAATATCATCTTCATCCCCAGGTTGTAGTGTTCACTCTCTACTCTTCCCCTTTTAGTGCTATATTCTTCTCCTTTTCGCTGGTTCACCTGCATCAATCTTTCTTTTGACTTACTCCTGGCCTCATAAGCCAATGAGTGAAACAAGAAAAATTGTCAATAGAATAAATTGAATTTAAATCTTTAAACTCTGTAATTTTTGCAGTAATTTTGCATTTCATACAGCAGTAGGTAAACAACGAAGAATCTTTATAACACATTTCAACATTAGTTAATCTCGCCTACCAAGTGCATGCAAAGTAAGTGATAATTTGTTCTGTAAATCTTGTGTACATGTCAAGAAACTTAGATTCATTTAGGTTTATGCCCAAAACAAATTCATAGTCAATATAACAAGATAATTGAGCCTTGATTGTTAACCCTTCATTTGTCCCTTCAATAAGTTAAATACAAAGTCCTATCCCATATGTCCCTTTCCGCTTTTGAAAGTGGAAACCCGCATGTAGTCTTCAGATTTTAAAAGTACAAAAGGAAACTATTTAGGACATTTTGGCATTTAATTGCTGCCTAAGTCACTATTCTTCTATTATTCCAATCTGCAAAAAGGTAATTTCTACGATAACTCCATCAACTAATGCTTAGTTGGTTTTGTGTAGCCAATCCTGGACTAGCATGCCACATTGCGTAACTCAAGTGACTGAAGAAAGTAGGACATGCGTGTTTTCCAAAAATTCAAGAAATTTGTTCCAACAGTGGAGTTCTAGTGATAGGTGGTAACCCTGAGGTGTGTTTCGGTTTTCGAAAGTAGCCATCGTTAATTAAAAAGTACTTAAAACTTATGATTTTTGAAACGCAAGCTCTGATACCCACTGTTGAGTTTAGTAATTAGGTTGTTAAGCCTATGTAAATGTCCCAAGGCTACCAAGAGGGGGGTGAATTGGTAGTTTAAAAATTTAAGTCCCTTTTGAAAATTATTGAACGAAATAAAAAATTTCTTTAAATTTTTGTAGAAAATATTTTTCAACCACAGAGTTTTTAAAACTAAAATTTAAAGTGGGAAACATAAAACAGCTGTAAAGTAAATAATCACGCAGATTTATAATGGTTGGTCTAAAACCAGACCTACATCACTCCCCAGAGGCACCCTCTGAGTATTGCACTAATACCAATAGTGACTCTCCTTTTGCACCCACAGCAAGCGGAGAAGCCTTTACAACACACTCTTTTCAGCCACTTCCCCGGTTGCGGCAGAGAAACCGTCCGTCCTTTTATATATCCCCAGTGTTGCAGAGAACCGTCCGTCTTTCAACACTATCCCCAGTGTTGGCAGAGGACCGTGATCCTTTCACACACTCCCCTTTAGTGTGGGCAGAGAACCTCTTCGCGCTGTTTACACCTCCAAGGGTAGGCAAAGAACCCTTCGGCTGCTTCACCAACTCTCCACAAGTGTAAGGCAGAGAACCTTCACTAGTTCAGCACTCTCCAAGTGTCGGCTGAGAACCGGATCTGCCTTGACAGATCTTCCTCCACAAAGAATCTAGAAGGAAAGAAGGAAAAGAGTGAGACTTCATCCCAATTCACAAGTAGAGACTCTTAAAAACCTTTGAAATCCAAGTGGAAAGCACTTCTCTGCTCTTAGTGGTAGGAATCCTCCTCTTGAATGCTCTCTTCCACTCTCTCCTTAGCTAATTCTTCTCAAGAGGATTGCAAGATCAAATGACAAAAAGATTGGCGGGTGCGCAGTCTAATTGGACTATTTGATATAAAAGACAAGCAAAACCGCCCAAACACTGCAAGTATTCAATTCTGTACGCAGTGGATAATCCTGGACGATTTTACTTAAACATCTGAAATACCCTATCTTGAATATATGTACGAAATGGTCTTCGTACAGCTGATCATCCTGTATGAACTAGGTTCTCCAGTCGAACGCGTTATTACATGGTTCGGTTCTTAGAAACTGCTGAAAACTGTTCTAAGTCGGTAATCGTTGGACGAGAATATGTTCGTTCTGGTGACGAAATTTTTATAGAGAACCGATCGTCCTGGATGATCTTGACTTCGTCTGGACGAAAAAATTTCCAAGAGGAACAATAGCCACGGACGATAATTTATTTTCGTTTGGACGAAAATTTTCCAGAGACCAAGATCTCCTAGACGATTAATTAATTCGTCTGTACAAAAATTTTCCAGGGCACAATCGCCATTTTGATGATAATTTAAATTTCGCTGGACAAAAATTTTACAGTGAACCCAATCAGTCCCCTGGACCCGATAATTTTTTCGTCCTTGGACGATAGGACTTTTAGAAAAATTTTTTCGATCAAGTTCCTATTCGTTCCATATGTGCTCTATAGGAGATAAACTGTCTGGATCGTCCAGTACGAATGGATATCGTCCGTACGATCGTTATAAATTTATCTCTCTCT
>NW_021326205.1:0-1485 GCF_001605985.2 Dendrobium catenatum | reverse complement strand
CAGTCGCTGCCTATGTTCTGTATGAGGTACAGATCCATCAGTATGAAGAGAGCTTCCTAAACCGCCGCAGTTAGAGGCTCTGTTCTATTTATTATGCTCTCTCATTTTTATAAACTCCGGGGTCATTGGAAGGCCGACGTTTTATGTGACCAAGCCATCTAAGGCGACTCTCTCTAATCTTATCTTCCACTAGTGCTACTCCAACCTTTTCACGTATATGCTCATTTTGTATCCTATCTCTAAGGGTAAAGCCACTCATCCACTTTAGCATTCTTATCTCTGCAACACTTAACTTAGTATTATGCTGCTCTTTTAATGGCCAATATTCAGCCCCATAAAGCATTGCAGGTCTCACCAACATCTTATAGAATTTTCCCTTAAGTTTGAGGGGGACTCATGATTTTAAAATGACATTAAAATTAAATTTTGTATAACTTACCAAATTATTTGATAATGCCTCTCATTCACTAGTCAATGAATATTCATCCTCCCCATCTCTGTTGTGCAAATAACACCAAAAGATAGAAAATCACACAACCAAATACAATGAACACGATACAATTTAAGTGGTTTGGTAAAAAATTGCATAAATCCACAGAGAATGGATGATTTCACTATTGTGAAAAAATATGATTACAATTGCACTCTTCCACTTTACAATAGCCCTAAAACCTCTATATACATATATTTGAAATAAAAACTGATATAGAAACCCCTAATCAATGCAGTAATCAGATCTGCTAATCAATACAGTAATCAGATCTGCTAATCAATACAGTAATTAGCTGATAAAAGCTTTTCAAATCAATGTTGATTTAGATATAGAAAGGTTTCCATAACACGTACATATGTGTGTGCTTGAATTATTTCAAGGTTGTAAAAAATAATAAATTTACATATATTCTTGGATGACTTGTGTGATGCACATATATGAGTGCCACAATGTTTTTCCAAAAATTTTGCTCTATGGATGATCATAGATAGTATCATATAAATCATGTATATTACTATGTCATTTGAGTTATATGATCAATGAGTTCTCTTATAATACATTTATCATGCATACTCCTATATAATGGGACTTTTTAAATTTTAGAGTTTATTTTGCAAATGACTTTTGCTAGTATATTTCATATTTAACTTCGTTTCGGGCAACTTTCTTACTATTTTTTAAAATAGATTTCTAAAAAAAATTAAAATGTTTTTAAAAAATACAAAAGTTATAATTTTTTTTAATAAAAACATTTTTAAACTAAAAAAATTTGCTATTTGTTTACATTTATATGATGTTTAGTTCTATATGAGATGAGTTGTTTCATGATGGCGATCTCATAGTAGTGGATGATTGACAATGGTAGGAAAGTAGAGGTTCAGCAACTATGGTTGTAATAATGTGGCAGTTCGATGATGATGGTTGCATGTTGGTCGGGCAGAGCTCTAGGAAGCTGTTGAAGTTACACTTCCTTCTCTCTAGGCCAACCCTTA
>NW_021326204.1:0-200 GCF_001605985.2 Dendrobium catenatum | reverse complement strand
AGGTTCTATATGCAAATGCTGAAGTGGGGAAGTGAGTGACAGCACTTAGGCACCTAAACGATGAACCTACAGCACACTAAATGTTGCAGGAAAAAGTTTGGACAGCCACTAAACAAAGTGCAAAGTGATTCCTAGACAACTAGACGAGTTATAACAAAGAGGGCAGCAAATAAAACTCAAAACCAACACTTAATGCTTAC
>NW_021326203.1:0-377 GCF_001605985.2 Dendrobium catenatum | reverse complement strand
AAGTAATTTCTTGATCCAGATAGTATCAGCTGTTGCCGATGCCAATGCTCTGTATTCCGATTCTGTAGAAGAACGAGATACCGTTGGTTGCCGCTTCACCGTCCATGAAACTAAGGTACTTCCCAAAAAAGTGCAGAAGCCGGATGTAGACTTCCGTGTGACGGGATCTGAAGCCCAGTCGGCATCTGAGAACGTGCGCAGTAGGAGATTTGAACGGGTGATGGGAAGACCAAAATCAGCAGTCCCTTTGATATATCTAATCAATTTCTTTAGCAGAGCGGTGTGATGAGACGACGGATCATGCATATGTTGCGATAGCGCGTTGACAGCATAAGCGATGTCTGGACGAGTCAATGTGAGATATTGAAGTGATCCTA
>NW_021326202.1:0-293 GCF_001605985.2 Dendrobium catenatum | reverse complement strand
CCCTATAGTGATTTGAAGGTGACTTAGAGCTCACCTCTGGTGGTTTAGTTAAACACCTTAGAGTACTCCATTTGAGCTCAAATTTGGTGGGTTTAGTCCTTAGGGTTAGGTGATCCTATGGTCCAAATTTCATCAAATTTAAAGTCCATTTGGTTTTCCAAGTAGGAACCATAATGATCCCCCTTAGAAATAACCCTTTAGTCTTAATAAAATTCTAATAAATTTGATTTAATTCTTAAAATTCCTTAAAATCCTCCCCCCCCACTAACTTCATTTCAACTCTTAATCAGTGA
>NW_021326201.1:0-288 GCF_001605985.2 Dendrobium catenatum | reverse complement strand
CCTTCAGACTTCAAGCTTTGAGGAGGCTTCTACACGATGTAGGGACGACTTGGACGGAATTAGCTCTCGGTTAACCATGGATCTCGCCGGCGGTAGCTTCGAAACGTTGAGAATCGATGGGAAAATGAAGGTAGAGTTCAGGGGAGTTGAAACAAAATGCTAGAGAGCTCTGGGAATTACCAGGATGTGAGATTGCTTGGAATGAGCTCTCCCGTCCCTTTTTCCCTACTCAATGGTTTGGAGCTAAAAGCAATGGCTGGTATGCATCATAGGGAGTGCTGGGATGAT
>NW_021326200.1:0-342 GCF_001605985.2 Dendrobium catenatum | reverse complement strand
TATGTTGATACTATTCTAAACCTTCTATTGTTATCCTAGAAGTTTATATTTGGATAATTTATCTTTTTTATTTTTATAATTGTAAAATAATATGTATATATTATTATTTTGTTCGTTAAAAAAGAATTTATGTAGATTTAGTATAGCTTATTGAGCAGTGGTTTGCTCATAACTACTTTTTTTCATGTATTAATTCATGCCAAGGAAAGAAAAAATGTCAAGTTGAGTCGATAGAGATTGTAGATTTTTAGTGGTTAGATTAGATAGATTTTATGTTAGTGGATTCTTTTGTCAATCATGATATATATTAAATGATGATGTATTATGATTATGTGGAATAGT
>NW_021326199.1:0-298 GCF_001605985.2 Dendrobium catenatum | reverse complement strand
TAAATACCAGTCCTTACTTTCATGTAAATTTTCTTTTAGAAGGGGGAATTCTGCAAAAAATTATTGTGAAGTACCTTCAATGTTTTGTAATTTCGTTTTATTGTGGTGGTGATTTGTCATTTGATCGTTCAACAAACCATTAAGGAATGCGAGTACATAAAAATGTTTATCTTCAGCTACCTTCTAACTTTACCAAACAGCTGGCTTGGTAGATAGGTAGTATGTCTCTCCAATCCCTAATTTTTAATTTATTTATTTTTATTTTTTAAAATAAGATTTAAATTTTGTTTTCTATCTG
>NW_021326198.1:0-296 GCF_001605985.2 Dendrobium catenatum | reverse complement strand
TTTCCATATTTCTTCAAAAAGAGAGTTGTATCCATACTTCCTTTTTCAAATGATCTTTTAAGTAGGAAGGTGTTCAACCTCTCATACCAAGCCCTAGGTGCCTATTTTAATTCATATAATGCCTTTTTTAACTTCAAAAAAAATATTTTTTGGGTATTTAGAATTTTCAAAACCTAGAGGTTGTTTTACAAAAACATCATCTTCAATTACCCCATTTAAGAAGGCACTTTTCACATCCATTTGAAATAATTTGAAACCTTTAAAACAGGCAAAGGCTAGCAAAACTCTAATTGCTT
>NW_021326197.1:0-503 GCF_001605985.2 Dendrobium catenatum | reverse complement strand
TTTATTTTTTAGAGACGTATCATTTGCTTCCTTATTTTTAGATGTCGAAAATTATGTCATCCTAAAATATATATTAAACCTTAAAAAACTTTGCTTTGCAACTTTCAATTTTACGAAATTATGAGATGGGATAATTCGTGAATAAAATAAAATGTTTTAATCTTAACTTTTTATAAATTCAATTTGAATGGATGTCAAACCAACAACTACATATTGTAACATTCGTTTAAAGGAAACAACATTTGTTTAAAGGCCTAAGGGCATTTTCAATCGAATGATATTCATCAGTTTGCAGCTCCAATAAGATTCATCTGTACGTAAAATGGAAACACATTTTTGAATTCTATCTCGATTATGAACAATGAGATTCTAATACTGACATCACACTATTCGTAATTTCATTTGCTCGTTCTCACTATTTAAAATAGAGATGATAAATCATATACTCATAATATTATTTTTTTTTATTTGATACGGCATCACAAAATTAGCTTGATCGGGCA
>NW_021326196.1:0-231 GCF_001605985.2 Dendrobium catenatum | reverse complement strand
AATTGCTTAAAGAATCCGTTCCTCCCAAAGACAATCAGGCTATGTATTCTAGCAAGCCACCCGCTCCAGCAAACTGCGGTCACTTTGCTCTGGCCCCTAACGGCAGCACAAGCTGCTTAAAAAACCTGTCCTTTAACACTCTATATATACACACACAAGCATTGTAATACATGGCATATAATACATAAGTTGTTTTTTTACATCTACTTCTTCCTCTCTATTATTTTCTCT
>NW_021326195.1:0-298 GCF_001605985.2 Dendrobium catenatum | reverse complement strand
TTGAAGAAAAATATTGCTCCGGGTCAAGATGGTATGTTATAATCTTTTTTTAAATATTATTGGCACATAATCAATAAAGATTTATGGAATGCTTTGGATCACTTTTTCAAGTTTAGGAAGTTGAATAGTAGTTGGAAAAATACTAATATTGTTTTGATTCCCAAAACTAAAAATTGTTTAACTTCTTCAAGCTATAGACCGATTAGCCTTTGCAACTCAGTTTACAAAATTGTCGCTAAGATTCTTCTCAATAGAATTTTGTTGGTGATTCCAAAGATTATCTCAGTTGAGCAGGCGG
>NW_021326194.1:0-251 GCF_001605985.2 Dendrobium catenatum | reverse complement strand
TCCACTTCCTAATTTTATTTTCACATCACATTTAAGAGAAATATAGACAAACTTCTACCTTTAAGAGAAATATAGATCTATCACCTTTTCATTCACTACTTCATCAATTTTGATGCATATCAAAATGACGAAATCAGATTTTACAACTTTGTTTCAATGATTTTGAAAACTACAATTGATTCATTAATTTTAAGAAAGATGAAGAATGCTACTAATTTTTGAACAATATGTTTTAATAAATAATGCAAAAC
>NW_021326193.1:0-213 GCF_001605985.2 Dendrobium catenatum | reverse complement strand
GTTTGGGTTGTTATTTCCTTCATTTGGGTTGTTTTTTTCCTTTTTTCTCAGCTGTTTTCTTTTTTGTGTTCTGTTGTGTTTTCTTTGGGAGCTTGTGGCTTCCCTGTTTCGATTTGCTTTTCTTCCTGTTTATTTCTCCTTTTCTTGGTTACTTTGAAGTCATGTTTGGTGGGGCTTCGGGTTTGGTTTTTTTTTTTTTTGGGTGGGGGGGGG
>NW_021326192.1:0-208 GCF_001605985.2 Dendrobium catenatum | reverse complement strand
ATAAATAAACTAAATTAATAATATAATATTAAAATATTATTTAATTTTTAATATTTTAATAAAAACATCTTAAGTCATAAATGTGTTTTTAAAAGCCCTTCATAGGCATTTTTTATAACAGAGAGTGATTTGAGGAAATTAGAGTGATTTGTTAAGAGAGACAAAAAGAATTTTAGGATTTGTAGGCTACAAAATGAATTTTATTAGT
>NW_021326191.1:0-1807 GCF_001605985.2 Dendrobium catenatum | reverse complement strand
CTTTTCAAAAAAACGAGTTAAAATTCTGCATTGGGCTCATTCCCAAATCAACATGGAAGCTTTGTGAAATGGCAACAAAACAGCATCTGTTATACATATTTATTTGATGTGCTTGTGATATTTACACTATAGAAAGGAATTTCAAATGTATTAAAACAGTGCTTTTATCCCCATCTTATATGGGAAATCGAACCAACATACCCAAATTACTTTTGCTACCAAGGAATGATACAATAAAAAAAAAATTCTATCTGTTACATCTCATAAGCGACCCAACTGCTATCATGGACCTCAACATCTCCAACCGAATGTAATTATGCAATCATGGAATTTTCTACTAAGGCTTTGAGGTGATATAATAACAATAAATCAATAATATATGGAGAGCAAGCTCTCCTATTCTCCAAACTCATCTCAAATAAAGGGTTAAGATTTCCTTTTATCACCATTTTTCTACTCAAAAGAACCTAAAGTATCGCGTCGAGCTTAGCACAAATCATTTCTATGAGCATAGATTTAGTAGAGGCACATGGCCTCTCAAGCTTGCCATGCAACCACACTTATCAAACTTTCCAAATCATTGTTACATAGGGTAAATGTAAGTCACCTTACTAATTACTCATTTCAATAAAGAATAACTTAATCAATAAGTTGGTAAACAACATAGATCAACCAGTCTTAAGGGAGATCTCAATCATAATTTAGTAAATTATTTTACTAAGGGAAATATGGAGGGATCTTAGCAAACTATAGTTCATGCTCAAGCTCACAAGAAACAATGTAAAATCTTTTGTATTCAAATATGGCTCACCCAAACACTGGTAAGTGAGTTTTCATATGCAAATTTAAGCTTCATGAATCACCATTCACCAACAAAATATCACAACCTTCCTTAAAGACATTTCACCAAACACTTGATGTGCAATGCTTGCAAAGTCAAATAAAACAAGTCAACATCAGAACAAAGGTTCACACCTAAATCTCAACTAAACCACTCTAAACAATTCACCAAAATAAGCTCAAGCTCAACATGATAATTACTTCATCAAGGAGGTGTGGATATAAAAACAAAATGATAACCTAAAGAGGTTTATTCTCAGATTTTTGCAAAGGAACTTTTCAAGCCTCAAGCAACAACCATCTCAACAATAAGTACACATACAAGGAACAAAATGAAAACCCAACTAAATTTGACTCTCAGATTTTGCAAAGGAATGTCACAAATTCCTTTCCATTCACCAATGAAGAAGAAGAAAAGAAGAAAGAAAGAAAGAAGGGAAAGAAGAAGAAAGAAAAAAAAAGAAGGAGAAGGAAAAGAAGAAGAAAGGAAAAGAAGGAAAAGGGGAAGAATACCTTGCAGCTTTGGGGAAGTCGATCGACCAAGACAGAGAAGGTTGAGTGCGGGTCGGTCCAGGCGAATGGCGTCGGGATGGTCGGGTCCGGGTGGCTTTCGTCGGGAGCAAGGCTCTCGCCTTGGCTGAAGCTCGCGAACACAGAGAACGGGAGGGGACCTCGGCTTCTCCTGTTTGCACGAACTGAGGGAGATCGAGAAGGAGGCGTCGGGCGTGAGGTCTAGAGCAAGGAGTCGTCCGCTCCTTTTGTTTCCGCGAACCAAAGAGCACGAGAGGGAGAGAGCTCGGGAGAGAGTCCAAGCCGAGAGAGGGAGAGGGATTCGGGGTGAGGAAGCGTGAGCGCGAATGCCCGAGCTCGAAGCTTCGTTTCTTTGGGTAAAACAAAATTTCATTGTCGAAAGAGGAAGCCCGCCGCTCGACGTCTTTCTTTGGCCTTCGAAATCATTCCCAGAGAA
>NW_021326190.1:0-211 GCF_001605985.2 Dendrobium catenatum | reverse complement strand
AAATGTTTAATTTTTGTGTTTCTTTGTGCTAGTTTTTTTGTTTACTTGGTGGTAGTCTAGTTTGCATTATTTTCATTCTTTTTGTTTGTTTTTATGTGTTCTGTCTTCGCTGCTCTTTAAATTTGGTCTTTCATATGGTGAATCTTTTCAAGCCTTTAGATTTTGGAGTTTTAAAGATAGTGTATAGCTTTTTCTAAATTGGTTAAAGGGA
>NW_021326189.1:0-242 GCF_001605985.2 Dendrobium catenatum | reverse complement strand
AGCACTTGTTGGGTCTAGTAAATAGGTTGTTAAACCTAAGTGAATGTCCCAAGGCTAACCAAGAGGGGGGTGAATTAGTAATTTAAAAAATTATACTTATACTCTTGGATTTTTAGAAAACCTTTTTAATTATTTATGCAAGTTAAATTTAAATTTTTAAAAATAAACATTTCAACCAGAGTAAACAACTTGCAATGAAATTAAATGCCGAAGAAAAATAAGAAAGAACACACCATATTTAT
>NW_021326188.1:0-218 GCF_001605985.2 Dendrobium catenatum | reverse complement strand
TTTCGTTTGAGTAGATCTAAAACCGAATATATGGAGTGTAATTTTAGTATTAATAGATCTAGTGGGGGTTGTGACTTTGAGCGATCAAGTCATTAATAAGAGTACATGTTTTAGATATCTTGAGTCTATTGTTCAGAGTGATGGTTGTTGACCCTAATACTAGCAGCGGATCAAGTCGACCGAGCAAGGAGGGTTTCAAAAGCGAAAGAGCTCGAAAT
>NW_021326187.1:0-404 GCF_001605985.2 Dendrobium catenatum | reverse complement strand
TGACTGCCGTGGAGGTGCTAAACTGCCTAAGGGCCTCTTGCCCTTATCCACTGGTCCCTGAGTACTGTGTACCTCCCCTCTCCTGGGCGGAGGTGCCCCTGAAAACTCCTGCCGCTGAGGTCTGCGCAAAGGCTGACTCTCAACCTTAGGAGGGACTGCAGCGGGTATGCTGTCCTGTAGGCTAGTGACCTTCGTGAGTAACTTCTGGAAGGTTCTAATGCTAAATCCCTTAAGGTAGGGTGCTATCGGGCCATCTATGTTCTTCAACAAGATCTCAACTGCATGCTGCTCCTGTAACTGTGGCTCGCACTGCAAACTGAGATTCCTCCATCTGACTATGTAATCTGTGAGACTCTCTCTGGGACGCTGCCTGGTCACCACTAGCTCTCCCACTGTAACTCTGT
>NW_021326186.1:0-321 GCF_001605985.2 Dendrobium catenatum | reverse complement strand
CTAGGGGTGTAAGTGAGCCAAGCCGGTTTGAGCTCAACTCGTTAACAAGCTTATGATCGAGCTTGCTGAGCCACGAGTTTGAGCTCAAGCTTATAGTCAAGCATGAATATTATATGAGCTCGAGCTTAGCTATAGGATCGGCTCGTAAGCTTGTTGAGTTAAGAAAACCGCTTTTTAAAATTAAAATATATTTAAAATCTAATTTTTAAATAATATAATAAATATAAACTAATTTTTCAAAGTATTTCACGAGTCAAGCTCGAGCTTAAACGAGCCAAGCTCAAGCCTAATAATTTTCGAATGAGTCGAGCTCGAACTCAG
>NW_021326185.1:0-269 GCF_001605985.2 Dendrobium catenatum | reverse complement strand
ATCGCCGAATGTCGCTGAGATGGCCGAGAGTAGCCGAAGAGCCGCTCCTGACAAAGATCGGAGCCAGGAAGATCTGCGAACCGCTGTGAACAACATCTCCAAGGAGTTGACGGACTTTGCTGCTGAGTTCTGGCGATTCGCAGTAGAAACAAATAGGAGTATTCAGGAGCTGAAGCAGAACGGTGGTGTACCCACCGGAGGGCGAAGGTTCGCGCGCAAAGACACCTCGTCGATGTCACGCCCCAAGATCTAACTTGGAAAGAATGTCA
>NW_021326184.1:0-220 GCF_001605985.2 Dendrobium catenatum | reverse complement strand
AACCTAAATGGACGACCCTCTACTGGGTCTTCTATTGAACAAATCTCTTATGACTCCCCACGTGGAATAACTTCTGGCCAACTTAATCAACCTTTAGCCTCCCCAGCCTTTGACCATACACGTGTCATCTTTGTAAAGAATTGCAGTAAAAAGAAGAAATCTACTGAACCCGAGACTGAATAAACCCATTTCGTGGATACTATCGATAACGAAGAATTCT
>NW_021326183.1:0-237 GCF_001605985.2 Dendrobium catenatum | reverse complement strand
AAAAAAATAAAGAGATATTTTTTTTTGTTAGAATTATAACAACCAATTTTTGTTAATGCGTTATTAATCTTTTAAATAAAAAAAATTTGTTATTTGTTTTGTAAAACAATGATTTAGGCTTCGTTCGGAACAAATAGTTTATTAGTACAATATTTTTTGAAAATAATAAAAAATTAATAATAAAAATTATCCTAAAAGAAGTCTTAATTTTATAACAAAAAAATTTGATCTTGGGAT
>NW_021326182.1:0-450 GCF_001605985.2 Dendrobium catenatum | reverse complement strand
TATTATTTCCTATGTCCTAGAATCTAAATACAACCTCCAATATCCTACCCCACCTAACTATCAACCTGCCTTCTACTCAAACAACTCCTTCCATGTACTTCACAGTACTCATCTCCACCCAGGGCACAAGGAAGCTGAGGGAGCTGAGGAGGAGGCGGCTCCTGCACCTATTCTTACACCTGCTCCACTCCACAAGCACTCTCAGCTGAATCAGCTGGTGGAGAGATTCAACCAGTGGGAGACACAGTTTGAGACCTACGTTGCTGCAAAGGAGCAACAACATATGGAGGACGTTGCCCGGTTCGACTCTTACGTGGCTCACAAGCAGCACCAGCACGACCAGGACATGGCCTAGTTTGGGGAGCAGTTTATAACTCTTTCCAGTTTCTTTCACCCTCAACCACCACCACCACCACCTCCTTCGTATAATCAGGGGCCGTCCTTCTTTTA
>NW_021326181.1:0-285 GCF_001605985.2 Dendrobium catenatum | reverse complement strand
GTTTTATTTAATTTAGATCTTACATTCACCCTATTCAGAAAATAACATGCTGTGCTAACCGCCACAGTCCAAAAATATTTAAGAAGTGAATATTCTGCTAACATTGCTCGGGCGGCTTCTATTAATGTTCTATTTTTCCTTTCAACTACACCATTCTGCTGAGGGGTTCTAGGTGCAGAAAAGTTGTGATCAATTCCTTTTTCTTTACAAAAATCTTCAAATCTTTCATTCTCAAATTCTCCTCCATAATCACTTTGTATAGAAATAATTTCACACCCTAATTTC
>NW_021326180.1:0-258 GCF_001605985.2 Dendrobium catenatum | reverse complement strand
AATGGTTTGGTGTATGATAATGTTGAGACTATTGCTAGTTCGGGTGTAGATTATTTCAAGAATATTTTCAATTGTATCAAACCTATCACCCCCTTCATTACCACTAATGTCATACCGAATTTGCTGAATGATAATGATAATTTTTACCTTACTCAAATTCCCTCTGAGGAGGAAATTTCTAGCACTATTAAAGGCATGAATGAGGAGTCGGTGGCTGGTCAGGATGGGTTTACTACTAAATTTTTTGTTAAAACCTGG
>NW_021326179.1:0-482 GCF_001605985.2 Dendrobium catenatum | reverse complement strand
GGTCCCTAGTGACCTCATACAAAAATGAGGTCAACAATGCCCTAATTAGGATTTTTGCTTTTGAACAGATCATCCGGGACGATGTTCCTAAAAACAGTTAACTCTAAGGAACAATCAGAAAATCTTCCAAGTTACAAAGCATCAGGAGCCACACCAAATATAATAGACTTAAGAAAGGTAAAAGTGTACAAGCTGACTCAGACCTAGTCTACCCAATCTTGAGCTAGTTCTAAATTGAAGTCTGATTGTGTGGACCTGAAATGTTAGTAAATAAGGACATCATAGAGAAATAGGAGGTTTGCTATCATCAAAATCATAAATCATGAAAACAGATCCACAACAGTTTCATCATGTTACCCGTGATATATATTTAATTTGTTTTTAAATATTAAATTTAAATTATTTTGAATTAAAATTCAATTAAACTAATTAAAACATAATATAAAATATTTAATTTTATTTTAAAATTAACTATAATATTT
>NW_021326178.1:0-210 GCF_001605985.2 Dendrobium catenatum | reverse complement strand
ACGAGGAAAAGATTCTTCATTTGCCTTGGAAAGAAAGTTGTCTGGGGCATTCCTATTTGGTTTCTTCACCAAAACCTTTTGTCTTTTGCTAGAGGAGGCCATTATTGATTTGATGTTGAAAGGGATTGAAAAGGAAATTTGAAAGTGTGATTGTCAAGTTTGAAAAGCCTTCACATTTAAAGGAAAACGATACTTTCGTCCTGGACGAAA
>NW_021326177.1:0-501 GCF_001605985.2 Dendrobium catenatum | reverse complement strand
ACCCTAGCAGTAGTTTAGTTTAAGTAAGTGATTTTGCACCGTTCGTATTGTACAAATAGTTTCGTACTGTATGATCTATTTTAAATACTTACTTAAATTAACCCGTGATTAGTGCATGAAATCCAGGCCTAATTAAATTTTGAACATCGTACTGTACGAACCGGATCGTACCTTACGATGAACAGAGATGAAGTTTGATCGTCCCGGATATCGTCCTGGACGATCTCTTGGTTTTTGTCTCATTGTACTGTACGATAGTGAACGTACCATACGATGAACAGAGATGACATCTGATCGTCCAGACCATCGTCCTGTATAAATAGTATTTTATGGATCGTACCATATGATATTATATCATACATTACAAATTGTTTTTTAACTATTCGTACATCTTCGTACCAGGATGAAGTCTGTTTATGAAGATCGTACTGTATGATGTTTAATCGTACTGTATGAACAGTAATGGCTACTTTTGAAATCAGAGGTTTTTGGAGCCCGTTT
>NW_021326176.1:0-260 GCF_001605985.2 Dendrobium catenatum | reverse complement strand
ATTCCATCATCTAAGTTTAGGTTACTATTATTTATTCCATAATTTAGAACTAGGTTCTAGTGTAGAACTAAAATCTTAAGTCCCTAGTATTATGAATTTAATCCCATATTAATGTTAACATAAACTAACTCTCCTATCCTTCAAAATTAAAACCGAAACATAAGATAGATTGAAGCATTTATGAATTATTTCAGAATCCAAAAATGCCACCTACTTCATATCCATTGGTCTCCAAATAAGTGCTAAAAATTTTGATATAA
>NW_021326175.1:0-226 GCF_001605985.2 Dendrobium catenatum | reverse complement strand
TCTCCAAAGAAGCCAAAGTCTCACATTTAATATATTCATTCAGCAAGCTCACGCCTCATGTGAGGCTTCTTAGTTCTTAGGGCAAATTTTTAGAATGAACACATTTAATGTTAGATTTAGGGTAAGGATCATGATATAAATTAAATTTAAAAAGGATCAAAAACGTAAAATGTGGGGACATTTTTTCATAAAACATGAAGCAAGACTGCGTTTTGTAAGAAAACAC
>NW_021326174.1:0-260 GCF_001605985.2 Dendrobium catenatum | reverse complement strand
TAATTGCAAGTTGCCGACTTTATCGTCCAGGACAATACTGAAATCGTCCTGGCCGATCAGTACAAATCTCATAAGATCGGCCAGAGCATCGCCCTGAATGCAAACTAGACGATTAAAAATTTGCTTGATCGTCCCGGCCGATCCGTTCAAATCAAAGGAAAATCGTCCAAAGCATCGCCTTGAATTTGAGCTGTCCGATCCAAATCGGCCAGGAGCAACCAAGAGTTTTTAAATGGATCATCCAGGACGATTTGATTGTA
>NW_021326173.1:0-310 GCF_001605985.2 Dendrobium catenatum | reverse complement strand
AAATGATAAGGAAGTTGGAGATGGGAAAGTTCAATCATCATTATCCATTTTTTAAAATACCAAGTAGAGCATTCCATGTATATATCAAGATACTTAATTGATAAAATTTCATAAATGTTCCAAGATAATTAGAATGACATGCTAAAAGTTGACCCTTCAGATTATCAAAGATGAAACTTAAAAGGATGGAAGTTAATTCCTTATCTAACGAGGAGAATTTTTTTAAGATCGTTAGTTGCCTCATAGGATCTACAAAAAAAATAAACTTGTAAGGCTAAGGACTTGATGTAGGCAGGGGGTCCCCCCCCCC
>NW_021326172.1:0-441 GCF_001605985.2 Dendrobium catenatum | reverse complement strand
GAGGAAGCTAAATCTAGCCCTAGGACATATCATTTCTAATGTCTTAGAATCAAAATATAACCTTCAATATCCTGCTCCACCAAACCTCCAACCTACTTTCTACTCTAACATTTTCTTTCAAACTCTTCACATGTGAGAGCTCGTTCCTTTGATTTACTCTCTGAATCTGATTTTTTTTCTCCCAGGATCATCCGGGACGATATTGAGATCGTCCAGGACAATCAGTGCATTGAAACAGCTGATTTTCTGGAGCAGATCGTCCAGGCCGATGTTTGGATCATCCTGGGACGATCAGATGAGACAAAAATTCCGAGAGCAAAACATTAATTATCGTCCTGATATATCGTCCTGGACGATTAAAAAATTGGTCATATCGACCTAGACGATGTGGCGATCGGCCAGGACGATCAAACTGATGTTATAAGGAAATCAGCTCGATTT
>NW_021326171.1:0-380 GCF_001605985.2 Dendrobium catenatum | reverse complement strand
AGCGATCCAGCTCTCAACAAATGGATATGGCAGCTGCGAGATGCTATAGATGAGGCAGATGATGTGATCGATGAGTTTGAGTACATGAAGCATAAAGAACAGCTCATCACAAACACTGAAGAAACAAAGGTACCGTGTGCTTCCTATTTGATTCTGATGGCGAATATATTTACTTATTTATTTATTAGATAATCTATTTCTAATTAATTTTACCAGAAAAGAAAGTTCATGAGATTCCTATTTGAAAGTCCGAGTAAAATTCTCAAAATTGGCGAACGAGTTCTCAAAATTGATCCCACCTTGAAGCGACTGGAGGCTGCTGTGCAGAAACTTGATAAAGTTACAACAACTGGTGTTGATGCTTTCCTTCATCTTGTAAA
>NW_021326170.1:0-836 GCF_001605985.2 Dendrobium catenatum | reverse complement strand
TTTTTTTTTTTTTTTTTTTTTTTGCAAATTAATCAATTACAAGAAACGTCATGTAGTGAAGGGTCAAGCCAAATTCGTGGCAACACCAATCGTTACTCATGAATTCCGTGCGCACGGTCACCTACCCGCGACCAAATAACCTCTGTCTCCAACCCTTCTGAACCAGCCTACCTGCTCCTATTCAACTCGCGTACGCGAGACTTCTAACAAACCGACTGCCTCACACGAATTCAATTTAAGAGTGCTTGTTTATCCTATAATCCGCCTTCAATGCTTGAAATTATCACTCAATACAGAACAACATGTAACCTCATTTGATACAATTTAAAATAACAGTTTGAACTATTTATCCCTACTTTATGCATACACGACCATGCTAACCGACAATGCAAGTTCAATTAAGTAAACAAACATAAATAGCTAGATAATTTCAATTGTCTGGAAAAGATTGGTGTCATCGATCTTTGATTTGGACGGGTAAATTTTAAGATGAAAGACCTCACACTATTAAACTTTGGAGATCAATTTCAAAATTGAAGGTCCTATGCCTTTGATTTTTTATAAGGGTAGGATGATTTCTATTTTAAAGACCTTGCGTCGTTGTATCTTCGATCTGGATATGTAGAAATCACAACAAGTGTTTTCCCAATCTCTCCTTGAGGGGAGAGGATCCCATTAGGCTACTGATATAACGCCAGGAGGCTGATGAAATCACTCCAGGAGAGTACTAAATTTTCTAAAAATTGATAAGTGATTAATTTTGAACTTAAATTGTTTTTTTTTTTTTCCAAACAAACAGTATATTAATAAAATAAAAGAAGCACCGTTACAACATC
>NW_021326169.1:0-201 GCF_001605985.2 Dendrobium catenatum | reverse complement strand
TTTCATACAAGTTTCATTTTTTGAGAAGAAAAGTAGCCTCAACTTTTATTTTAGATTTGATGATCAAAGTTTGCTTTACTCAAAAGAAACATAAACTATTTTTCATTTTTCAAGAAAGAGAAACTCATAAGAAGAAAATTTCTAAAACTCATTTTAGATTTCCTCTAAACAATCATGGCAAAGGATAATCTTTAGTAGAGT
>NW_021326168.1:0-206 GCF_001605985.2 Dendrobium catenatum | reverse complement strand
TTCGCAGGGGGTGCATAGATTGCACCGTCGCTTCTCAACTCCCTTGTCATCGTTCGACTTCGTTCATTCGCGCCAGAGCGACAGACCGAACGGATCGCTCCTTCCTTTCCTTCTTTGCTATTCGACTTTGGCTCCCTCTTGGCTGTTCGACTTCGCTCTTCGCAGGAGGGATGACACGAGGTTGGTTCTCGAGCAAAGAATTTCAA
>NW_021326167.1:0-215 GCF_001605985.2 Dendrobium catenatum | reverse complement strand
TAAATAATAACTAATTGTGGTGCCAAAGTTCTTAGAGTGGTAGTGTTGTGGCACTTCAACTTAATTTTCGTGTTGTTTCATAAGGGTAATTGAATTAACGGCTTTGTTGTAACACTATGGATAGCGCTGCAACGTGCAGATGATCTTGTGTTGTAACACTGAGGACTTTATGTTTTGCACGCTTCTCTCTATTCTTAAGGTCAAATTTTGTCCTT
>NW_021326166.1:0-409 GCF_001605985.2 Dendrobium catenatum | reverse complement strand
ATCCTGATGTAGCTGTCAGGGGCATATTGTGGCTCGATCAAGGTCAAAAGAGATGGGAGCGATATTTCAGCCTTTGTAACAGGGTTGAAGAGGCGAGGTTGTAGATCAATTTTGTCAAGGGTCACAAGCCATCCATCCTTAGAGCCAAAATAACGGCGGCCATAGGTGTAGCTACCAATGGATGAGAAGCGACGATGGAAGCTGAGGATAACCTCTTCTCTTTCTATAGTAAGTTCGTGGAAGGTGAGTGTGTCGGAGGCCTCTTCGACATCATTGGAAAGGAGCAACCATGGGGAGGAACGACATTGAAATCCAAGGAGTGCATAGTTATCAAGGGTGGAACTCCATGAGGTACAGACAACCGATAATCGAACTAAGTCTACAATGGACAAGTGCGATGAGATGCAAC
>NW_021326165.1:0-450 GCF_001605985.2 Dendrobium catenatum | reverse complement strand
CCATAGGAGGAGCAAGATGCAGCAAGAACGGAGCAACCGTGTGATCTCCCTTACACCTCTTCTCCCTCACCAAGCTCACCTTCTCCTTCCTCTCTAAAACCCTAAAAACTTCTCAAGAGCTCACTCCCAAAATTTCCTCTCTAATCACGTTCCCCTCTTTCCGTCTCTCTGAAAAAGATTACTAATTTGATACTTAAAATAGGCTAAAAAATCTCTAAATTATTCAAAGTAGCCGTTACAATCATATAATACAATTTTAAATCGTACAGTATGATATGTATAGCATGCCTCATCTTGGTACAAAGTTGTATGAATAGTTCAAAATATAATCGTATAGTATGATAATAAATCATCTGGTATGATCCTCAACACTACTGCTCATACAGGACAATATCCGGGATGATCAAATGTCGTCTCTGTACATCATTTGGTACGATATACATCGTACAG
>NW_021326164.1:0-316 GCF_001605985.2 Dendrobium catenatum | reverse complement strand
GGCTTGAATATCCAAACGAAGAGATAATTCCCCCTTGGAAAGAGGGTATTGTCTTTTTCCTTTGGATATATGAAGCCATCCCACTCGATCTCTCAAATGGAAGAAGACTCTCCCCTATGAGGATGCCTTCTTCTTTTGGGATTCAAGTGTGATAAGAATATCCACACTCAAAGACCATTTTCACAACTCTTAACAAATTATTACAAATAATACATCCATTTAAAGAAAAAGAAAATTTTAGACTCCCTGCATGGTTATCCTAGTAAAAATCACAATCAGTTATATATGAAAATAAAAATGCTCAAACCATTGACCC
>NW_021326163.1:0-236 GCF_001605985.2 Dendrobium catenatum | reverse complement strand
TAGACTTAGGTTCTGATGCAAGCTCGGGCTATAAGACATCAACCTTCGGGAATTGAATCCCTACTTTCTAATAAAATTAAACATTCAAACTTAAATGCCTTTCAATCAAATTCAAGTCCAACACTTAGGATAGACTGAGGTGTTTCTGAAGTAATTCAGAATCTTAAAGCACCTCCTACTTCTCCTCCTTTGACTCAGAAAATAAGTGTTCAACTTTGATCCAATCTCATTTGAAA
>NW_021326162.1:0-307 GCF_001605985.2 Dendrobium catenatum | reverse complement strand
TTGCCTTTCATTTATGTAGATGGATCTACAGAACACCATGATGACTGTCCAACTGGGACAAGGAGCCAGGATTCAGCTGGTGAATGCTGTTATTGAGACCAGAAATGCTGGAGCTACCATCCAGTTTGGTAGCGTTGACTTCCCGGCGATTGCTGCAAGTAATGCCGCCATTCCTATGAATGGTAGGAATGTTGAGAAGTTTGCCAGAAGACTCAATGCTGATGAAGCTCCTATCCGTCGTGTGCATCTGCCGGCACAACGATCTGTTGTTGAAAATTCTCGTGGGAGAATTTCTATATTCGAGAGG
>NW_021326161.1:0-813 GCF_001605985.2 Dendrobium catenatum | reverse complement strand
AATAACTAATGAGAAAAATTATAAAAAATGAATTAAGAAAACCTAATTAATATCAAGCTAGTAAAATAATTATTACATTGCCCACATTACTCTTTGGTGTTATTGAGTGTTGAAATTGGACTAAAAAAATAAGATTTTGAGTGATACTGAATATTTTGGATTATTTGTATATGGCAATTAATGAACAAAAAATATTATGATTTATTAGTAGCTTTCCTTCTTGCAAAAGTTGGTAACTTGATGTAGTTGTGAAGAACTTAAAAACAAACATGCTAGTGTAATTAAGGTCTATATTTTTGTCTCTCTTTCGAAGGCTTCGCTTTGGATAGCTTTCAAGTAGCTTTCTAAAGCATAGTTTTTTTAGTACAAAAAATTTTTGAACTAAGAATTTTTATATTAAAAAGCTGTTTTAGAAAACAGTCCCAAATGAAGCCTAAGATATTTTAATCGTGTATAAATTTTTTTGATTAGGCATCATTAGTAGAGCTACAAACAAATTTATAAGAATAAGGCTTTGTTTGGGAGTTGGGACAGCTTTCTTACTGCTTTTTAAAGCAGCTTTCTAGTATAAATATTAATTTTTTTGGCTAGAAAGCTGTTTTGAGAAGCAATAAAAAAGCCGTCCCAAACGAAGCCTAAGAAAGAAACTTAAAATTAAATAAGATTAAGGCTTACTTATTTTTATTTTTGTAGATTAAATATAGTTTAATATTATTTTTTGAGCAAAATACCAAGCTATTTTGCCTTACTCTACACATGTCAATGGTGATTATTAGAGCAAGACCCAATAATTATGACTAATTAATGTGATTA
>NW_021326160.1:0-6061 GCF_001605985.2 Dendrobium catenatum | reverse complement strand
CGTCTACTGAAGCAGAATATCGAGCTATTGCTTTGGTTACTACTGAAATAATGTGGCTTCGTCGTCTCCTTCAAGAACTTGGCTGCACTCAAGATGCTCCGACGACTCTTTATTATGACAACACGTCAGCTATAGCATTAGCTAACAACCCGGTCTACCATGCCAGAACAAAGCACATCGACATTGATTGTCATTTTATTCGTGAATGTATTCGAAATAAAACAATTCATGTACATCATATTTCTACTGTAGATCAGCTAGCTGATGTCTTTACTAAGCCATTATCCATTTCTATATTTTCTTATTTAACAGACAAACTGATTGATAAAACCTTATCATCAGTTTGAAGGGGTGTGTTAATATACAAGAAACAAGAAAATGCAAAACTAATTAAGTGACACGTCAGCAGCATTTTCTGGCTTCTTGAATACTCTACTCCATGTCTGTTCATGGTCTATTTAAAGCATTGTTCTGTACTCTTCCATTAATTCAATGAATTACATTTTACTATTTGTCTTCTTCTTTCTCTACATGGCTAGCTGCCACCGTAGCTTTAATACCAACTAGTATCATTAATCATTGATAAAAGAGAAGCTATCATGAAATTAACCCTAAAAAAATCTTGCATACCCCTAGAAAAAAACAAAGGATCAGAAAGTACAAAATATAGCATGTGATCATTGGTTCTGTTGACAGTAGAAGGCAAATGTAAGAACAATATAGTAAATGTAAATGATGTATTAATGAATGTGGTATCTATAGAAAATGATCAATATTTGTCAATCATATACAAACTAAAAACTGCTAGATTGAACTTCCCAATGTGTGCAATCATTCATCTTTGCTACTTTGCCTCTCCCCAAAAAATAAAACATCAAAGCCTCCAGAAAATGTTGAAGCCAAATTGAAAGCAATTTCAGAGACGAGAAAATAGCATAAGGAGGTATATCCATAACCAAGCTATGCAGCAAGTCCTATAACCAATCAATACTAACACAACCAACATTCAAAATCAAGAGCATGTAGTTACAATGGAGTTCAGAATTGCAGCCATTGGTGGATCCTCCTTAAGTCCGTGGGGCCAATTGTATGGTCTTTAGGCAATTGGCCCATAGCATATATAATTAAACATATTGTGTAGTGGTGTTATTATTAGGGAACGAAGAAACAAAAACAAAGAAAAATAGTAAAGAGAATTCATCGTTTTATTTAGATCGAACCCCGCCTGTGGGCGCTGCCCCCTTGGACTTCTGACATATCTGCGAAGCGTGCGATGATCAAGGATATGAACAAATAGGGTCGTTATTGACTCATTTTCTTGTAGTGAAGGGTTGAGCCAAATTAATTCGAGGCAACACAAACAATTACTTATAAGTTTCATGACAAAAAGTCATTCCAAATAAAGTTAAGTACGAAATTGCACGCAGAAAACTATTTTACAGAAATAATTAGAGGCATATAGCTCATCTTGGTCAATTAGTTGGGTGCTTTAACCATTGGCGGGGGGAGGGGGGGGCTCCCCCCCTCTCTATCTCTATTTATCTCTTTAATTGTTGTTTATGCTTATATTTAACTTTTATAAATATTATATAATTAAAATATGATAAAAAATTATATAAGTTTTATATATATATATATATATAATATATATATATATATATATATATATATATATATATATATATATATAATATATATATATATATATAGTTATGTACTTTTATACATATGAGTGCATGCTATGGATTATTTGTGTTATATAACTTTTATAAATATGAATAATTAGAATTTGTTTGGGATAACTTTCTAACTGCTTTATTATTAAGACAATAATCATATTTTTTTGCTAAATATTTTCTAGCTTATTTTTTCAAATGTTTTTTTTTTACTATTGCCAAAGTAGCTTAAATTAATTTTCTATGATTATCAAATTTTTTTTCCTGTATATTGTTTTATTATTTATATATAATATTCTACTTTCTTCTTAAATAATAACTTGAAAAAAAAAAAAAAAACTTAAACTTATTATGTCTATCTCAAGCCTAGATGTAAAAAGTTGAGGAAAAATTTAAAATAATTAATTTATGCCCCCTTATAAATACATTTTCTGGCTCCACCACTGACTTTGACTATCAACTAAGAGGTCTTGATGAGTTTGAGCCTTATGTATTTAATGTGTGTATAAATTTATCTTAATTAACTTAAATTATATTAAATCAAAGAGGCTTCAGACTTTGCATGGAATGTAAATTGTTCTTGAATTATAAATTTGATAAAAAGAGTTAAAATTCTGATGATAAAATTTAAAACTTTGAGCAGCTAACGTGGGTGTTCTTTGTACAGGTAAAATATTAAAATTTCTGTTTTAAGAATAAAAGAAGTATGCAGAAGCATTAATCGCCGAACTGTATCCAACTAAAAATGTACGTCTGCTCCTACACTTAAGATCCCAAACTTTATTGCACAAATAAAGCAGCACCGTTGCATCGTACATATTTATGACTGTCACATCCAATCATATAGGAAAACTGCTACAGATCATCTTAAACTCTCTTCAATGTCATATATTTATATATATATTTAGAGAGAGAGATTGAAGGCAGCAAAATTATGCTATTTTTAAATTCATCTCAAGTCGAAGTTCTTTTCAATACCCACTGATGTTTAGCTCGGTGAGAATCCTGCATCCCGAGTTCGATTCCATCGAGCGGCAGTCGGCCCTTAAGTTGGGGTTCCAAAGCGCCGGTTATGAGTTTGTGGCTTATGTGGCCCCTTAGGTCGGTCGGGGTTTGCGGACCGCCAACGTTTGGGTGTGGCAGCGGACGGTTCCTCGTCATCATGAGATTAGGTTGCAGGCCAATTGATCGACGGAATAAGAATTCTTTCAGATCTCGTTTGCATCAGAATCCTCTAATATGCCAGAAAAAAAAAGAACAAAGTACTATTTGATTGATTGTAATTTATGATTAGAGAATTGAGTCACATCAGGTATAAATTCATATTGGGCCTTATAACTTTGGCAGAATGAGTGGATTGATGAAGATCCTAAGTCTCTGAATTTTTGACAATATAGATTTAAAATAGACAATCGAATCTATAATGATTTCCTTAAATTTGATTGCACTAACAATTTGAATTTGTTTTATTATTGTGTTATACTAATTAGGAATCCAAATATTTGTGAAGATGGCACGTGCTTCATCCACTGGAGGAATATTTCTGGAGTTCTATTAACACAAAGGTTGATGATGAGAGCCGGTCACAACAAGCATTAATTTGCAAAAAGTTATTGATTGCACTTATTGTGCATGTAATAATAATATCTTTTGATCATCACTTTGACTATGATCGCCTCTTTTATCCTCTCTGAGATAATCTAGACCCTAATGTATCTTTCGAATGCTAGATCGAATTCTCTTCTGAACTATTCTTGCTTTAGCCCCATTTTGTCGCACATTACAACCCTAATATCAGATGTTTCATCCCTTCTAGCTAACTCGTCATTTTTTTATCATGAAGGACATAACGAAAATACATCATTAATTAAGATCATAGATAATTAGAACTATTAATATCGAAGGCAAATGAAGAAGCAAAAGATAAATCTAGACCGATATTACTAAAAGGTACGAGAAATATAAACTTCAATAATAAACATAAAATAAAACCCATAATACTTATCTAATAAAAAAGCTAGCTAAAGCATATTTTATCTCAAACTTACAAAGGTGGTGGCCCAAAGTAAAGCTAGTGAAATAATCACTTCAAACATCATTAGCTCCTCTTCTTTGGGAACAATATAAAAAGTAGAATAGATCATGCATGATGATTAATTCACATAGGGACCACAAACAAAGCTCCACTCTTCTTTCAAGGCTTCAAATGAACTCAAAGAGAGACAAACCAACCATCTAAAAACAATATAGCTAAGCTTGCTAGCTGCTCTTCCATTTAAATGCCAAAACATGAAAAAGTAGGTCCCCATAATACTACAAGACTTAAAGTTCTTCACAAAGTGGACCCATATCCAGCTTATATTGCATTGAAAGCAGCACATGAGAATTCTCTCTCTTCTCTCTCTCTCTATCTCTAGATATGTGTTTCTCTCTCTTCACAACATCACATGAAATGGACTAAAACTTTAATCATATACCTTTGTCTACCCTTTAAAAGAGCTCAAAATTTCTTTAGAGTGCGACTTCACCTTAGAGATGCCTTCTTTGGTGGTCCTAAGATTGAGATCTATCTACCGACAGCAAGATCAGTCCTCCATGCATCGAGAAAACCAAAGAATCCTTTAAGAGACAAACACTCATCTATATACACGTATGATTGATGTTGATACATGAGACCTCTCCCTATGTTTATATAATTCTTTTTTTTTTATATAGTTTTTTTTTTTTGTAGTTTTCATGAATTTTTGGGACAATTATTAATTTTCACCCTAATATTGTTTTTTTAATAAGAAAATTTGTTCATAATTCATATTATGGTATTGTCCGATCTGTGTAGGATATAGGTGTGTCAATATTGTGATACGACACGAAAATCTGACCCCGGATCAACCTAGAAATTGCGGGTTGACCCGACCCGATTTCAAAAGGATGTTTTGGGTTCACGGATTCGACCGTGTTGAAAACGGTCCGATTCAGGTTGACCAGACGGGTTGGTGGGTCAACCCGCTTAGAATTGAGTTACCCGAGGTTGCCTCTGGCTACCCATCGCCTGCCCGCGGCTGCCTGGCGAGGCCGCCAATGCTGGCCGTGCCCCGCCTGAGGTCGGCCCATAGCCGCACCTCTGCCGCTGCCCGCGTCCGCCCTGCCTCGTGTGTTGCCAGCATCCGCGCGCCCGCCGCGCGCCCGAGTCCACGCTGGCCCGGTCCACCTCTGTCACGGCGCCCCGTGATCCGAGCTCGGTCCTGTTGTCCGTGTCGGGTCAAACTGGCAATGTCACGCCCAAGATCTAACTTGGAAAGAATGTCAATCTATTTCTAAAACAATTTACAGATGTTATCTAAACCTTGCCAATTAGACAATCTATCAAACATTCTATAAAATTTTAACATAATATACAAGTTCGATTTCATACTCAAAAGGTCATTGTAAATACTCAGGAACTAGCACTCATTCACCCGGTCTTAACTCGAAATCTATCCTGAGTACAAAAAATCAATAATCATCCAAAAGACAAAAACCTGAAAAATATGGATCAAGTCCTATCTTCCTGCTCCCTTGCCCTGACCTGAAAATATCAACCACATATAATAAGAGGCTTTAGCAAAGCCAGCAGGTCACCTTAATACTCTATAACTGAAATCAAAGCATGGCTTATGGCTATCAATATGCATGTCAGTCATCAAATCCATGATCAGTCAATGGTCAATAAGTCTATGCAATACGGAATCATAGTCAATAAAAACAAATCAATGCAGTGGCAGGCGAAATCGATAATCCAACTCAAATAAAGTCCATGTCAATTCGAAGAAATCCGTACACAATAGGAAATCGATCAATCCGTCAAATCAATCGCATCAATCATCAATGCGGTCTAATCAATACTAATCTATTAATGGACAATCAACGAGGAAACAGTACGATAAATTCTCAATCTATTTAACTAGTGAATCCATGCAGGCAGTCAATACGGTGCGAACAGTAACAACAGTGAATATATCTGCAAGATCAATAAATTCATAGGCAGTGTAACAATGAATCTATACTATTCATGTACAGCTATCATGGCAATATCTACATCCATTCATTTCTATAAGTCATGTATCAAATGTCGATGCAACAGCAGTCAATCAGTGAAATCAATGACATCGTACGATAACATAAATCCAATCAAAGGAAAAGCAGTATCTATAAAACAATGATGCCATAAAATCATACAAGTAAACATTGCAATATCCATCCAATGTCTTACTCGCAGCACAAACATTAGTCATGATCAAATGGTGCTGTTGTAGAAATCATATTGCTGTTGTAAGAATTATCCGCAGTTGGTTGATCAAGAAGAGTCGTCAACTCTTTTGCCCGTCGGCCGCCCGTCGCATATAAAT
>NW_021326159.1:0-661 GCF_001605985.2 Dendrobium catenatum | reverse complement strand
GGTTATCATATCAAAAAGGAATGTAAAATTTTACCTCAAATAAGCTTCTCATTCAAAAAACTTCCCATACCTCGTCCTAGTCTCTTTCCTCTTTTTCACTTCTTTTCCTTCCCATTTCCACCCGGCGTTTCTCTGGAGTTCGAAGTAGGTCACAAGTGCAGAGGCTATTGTGGGCTACTGCATGCTGTTGTGGGAAAAGTTTAGTGAATCAATTTGTCTAATAGGCAAAAAGTGAGTTGATTTTGTTATTAAGTCATTAATCACCCAAATCATTATCTATATCTGGGAAATCCTATGACAAAATCCATTGCAATATCTTCCCACTTTAACTCAGGGATAAGTAAGGATTGCAGAAGTCCACTCGGACATTGATGTTCAACTTTCACAATTTGACAAGTTTCACATTTAGATACAAATTCAATATCTTTCGTCATACTTGGCCACCAAAAAATTAATTTCAAGTCTTTATGCATCTTGGTACTACCTGGAAAAATGATGTAGACTGAGTGATGAGATTCCTGTAAAATTTCTTTTCTTAATTCTAGATCACTAGGTACCCACAGTTGGGACTTATATTTAACAATTTTATCAGCATCAACAAAAATATCTGGTCTTTGTCCTGACTGAGCCTACATCATTAATTATAGATACTCACCATCAA
>NW_021326158.1:0-295 GCF_001605985.2 Dendrobium catenatum | reverse complement strand
TGCTTCCTTTCTTAATTCTTAAAAACAAAGGAAAACACATCTTAGTGACAAAGTGAATTGCTTGATTAAAAAAATTATGAGTTATTTTCAAAAACTTGCAAAAGATTCCTATGCGATAAATAAAACGTAGGGAGATAAAAATTTTGTTTCAAAACCAAATTTAAAAGATAAAAAAGATTTTAAATCAAAACTAGGATAACCTTTTTAAGAAAACAGAGATTGAGAGTTAAAAATAAATGGGTTTCCTTCCTTTGACAGTTTTAGAGAAGTCAAACACAACTTACCAAAGATTTTA
>NW_021326157.1:0-219 GCF_001605985.2 Dendrobium catenatum | reverse complement strand
TTCTGTATAGCGTCGAATTCTTCATTCATAGCCTTGCACCAGTGGTTGAGTTTGGCAGCTTGATTGTAGGTGAGCGGGGTGGATTGTGAAGTGATCTGAGAGAGGAGATTTAGGAGCTGTTTTGGTTTGGAGATTCCTGATTTTAGTCTCGTTCGCATGGGGTGGGATGGATGAGGATTGGACAAGTTATGCTGAGATGTGGGAGTGGGTTGAGTGAGT
>NW_021326156.1:0-221 GCF_001605985.2 Dendrobium catenatum | reverse complement strand
AAATATATGATGGGACTTCTATGGTAGTTATTAAAAGCTCATATTTGTCATAGCCCCTTACTGTTTGTTCGTGGATGATACGTTGAGTACACAATGGTTCTTCTCAATGGCACATATAAGCTTGTATATACTACACATATGTTATTCTTACTCATAGATAATATGCTACGGGTGTTTTAATTCTCTCATCATTATTGGTGTGAGAATCGTGCTTTATCTCG
>NW_021326155.1:0-237 GCF_001605985.2 Dendrobium catenatum | reverse complement strand
AGGAGCTCTCCACTCCTTCTGGGTTGCTTTCATCTCACAGTGACATCGCTAAAGCTCTCATTAATCACTTTAAGGCTCTCTTCAATGCTCTAACTCCTATTCTAGAAAACTCTCATAATATTCCTGTGGGAAATTCTGTGCCTTCTCATTTTTTGACGGGCCTTGTGTCACCAGTTACTAATGCTGAAATTAAAGGGGTAGTTTTTGAGGGGGTTCCTTCCTCTGCACCGGGACCTG
>NW_021326154.1:0-405 GCF_001605985.2 Dendrobium catenatum | reverse complement strand
TTAAATTATCTATTATCATTTATTGAAAATGTATTATTTTAAAAGTCAATTAATACAAATTTTATTTTTCTTCTTCTAATTCATTTTTATGATTTTTTTTTTCATTTACAAAATAATTAATTTAATATGTTGAAGCTAATAATTAATAATATAATCTGATTATTTTATCTTTGACTGAGTTTAAGATATTTAATAAAATCAAATAAATATTTTAATTCTATATCAATTAAATTAAATTTTTTATTGTTACATGCTAAAAAATTGGAGTAAGTAGAGTATGTATTTTATGTCTCAATATTGCACAAAAATTCAGCATGCACAGAGAAAAGCTGTAAACTCAAAATTTTTTATGAAAAACTTGAAAAAGGGAAAAAAAAACATGTGGCCTAGCCTTGTTTAAAAAAT
>NW_021326153.1:0-218 GCF_001605985.2 Dendrobium catenatum | reverse complement strand
TTGCCCAGACTAAAAACAGCATGCTTGACCTCCTGTTTTGTGACCTCCGCTTCCAGTGCAACATTCCTATGTTCAGGTATCTTCTCCTCCTGTGAAAAATCAGGCCAATCCATCACAGATATCTGCCTCTCTTTCCATTTAGACACAAAGAAATGCCAAAATTCTTCCTGAATAAGATTCAGGTCATCAACACATTCACCATTATGTTTCTGAATTTC
>NW_021326152.1:0-342 GCF_001605985.2 Dendrobium catenatum | reverse complement strand
GGTCATCTCGCAGATTCAACAAGAATAAGCCCTTGACTGACAACATGGCAAACTCTGCTCCTCCTATTTCACCCGCTAATGCTCCATCTTCCAACGGTCAGAGACCAACATGTCAAATTTGCAATAAATTGGGACACATTTCTCTCAATTGCTGGCACCGGAACAATCTGAAGTTCGCTCCCACCAACTCAAGATCCATACCGGTGTTTCTTGCCCAGCAAAATTCATCTTCAAATCAGGACTGGATCATAGATTCAGGAGCATCAAACCACTTGACGCCCGACATCAATGCTCTGCGGCATCCGACTACCTATCACGGACAGGAGAGTGTCTCTATCGCAA
>NW_021326151.1:0-203 GCF_001605985.2 Dendrobium catenatum | reverse complement strand
ATGTCTTTCTATTAAAAAATTTAGTCTTAAATTATTTCTTAAATTAATTTTGAGTTTTATTTATTAACCCCTATGTATAAATCAATTCACAATAAACTAAAGTTATTATGGTAATTCCAACTTCTTTTTAAATGTAATAAAGTTCAAAAAATTTGTGAATCCTTCGTCATTTCTGATTTGGTATAATGGATACTAGTTACCAT
>NW_021326150.1:0-343 GCF_001605985.2 Dendrobium catenatum | reverse complement strand
GTCTACATGCTTGATTTAAATAACATTGAATGTGCTCCTTCTTTTTGCTTAAAAATTGTGATTGATGATTCTTGGTTGTGGAACAGGATGCTTTGTCATGCAAGTATGAAAACCCTTAGGAAAGTGACCCAAAAGGACCTAGTTAGAGGTGTCTCCAAACTTAAGTTTATAAAAGACCACCTTTGTGTTGCCTGTCAACTAGGAAAGCAAGTCCACTCCATTTTTCACCCCATTAAGGACATTAGCACCTCTAGATCTTTAGAAGTCCTTCACATGGATTTGTTTAGACCCATTAGTACGGCCAATTTGGGAGGGAAAGTCTATGGTTTTGTGATTGTTGATG
>NW_021326149.1:0-279 GCF_001605985.2 Dendrobium catenatum | reverse complement strand
TGTTTCACTTTTAATGGCCAACATTTGGCACCATAAAGCATTGCAAGTCTTACCACTATCTTATAGAATTTTCCCTTAAGTTTGAGGCAGACTTTTCTATCGCACAACAAGCCCGATGTAGTCCTCCACTTCAACCATCCAGCTTGAATTCTGCTGATAATATCCCCATCTATTTCACCATCATTATGAACAATGGATCCAATATATCTAAAACATGTACTCTTATTAATGACTTGATCACCTAAAGTCACAATCCCCTCACTAGGTCTATTACTACTA
>NW_021326148.1:0-299 GCF_001605985.2 Dendrobium catenatum | reverse complement strand
AATTCCAAAGCCAAATCCTGGATAAAAAGTTTGATCGCGGCCCGGTGCGAGCGGGGTCCGTCCCGGATCGGGTCGGGTCGTGACATATCGTTCCGGTTAACGATGTCCACTGCCCTCTTCATCAGTTCTCTCCGACAGCCGCCGTATCCTCTGCCATAACTTCAATGGTCGAAGCTCCCAATCACTGTACCCGCCCCATTGGGCAAATTATTGGGTCAGGTGACCGAAGCCATCTCTCCGTTCGGTCGCCAATAAAAATGCACCATCTGTTAGGCTTTTTTTTAATTTAATATTAACGC
>NW_021326147.1:0-318 GCF_001605985.2 Dendrobium catenatum | reverse complement strand
GAGTTAAATATTTTATTGGGGGAAATTAAAAAAAAAACATAAGGCATATCACGATTGAAATAATTCTCTTTATAAATAAAATTATAGAAAGATGCTTTTAGATTTCATTGGAGAAGACAGGATTACAAAGTTTGAATTACTAACCTGGTCTTTTATGTTTGTAGTAAAGATTGTTAGAGAAACAGTGGTTGGTGATAACAGTTAGATAATGACAGTCTACCGATGAGATTAGGTGCCATTGATCAAGCATTGGCAATTGGGCAATAGAGATAGGGCAATGATAGTCTTGGGGACAAAGACCTAGCAACAATGATTGGG
>NW_021326146.1:0-579 GCF_001605985.2 Dendrobium catenatum | reverse complement strand
TTTAATATTTCTAACTAAGTCTGTTTAGGTCTACCCTTACCTTTCTTAACATAAATCAAATTTAATACATCTACTCTCATAATCGGGTCACCAGAAGGTTGTCGTTTTATATGATCATACCATCTAAGGGCGACTCTCTCTAATTTTATCTTGCATTGGAGATCCAACATTTTCACATATATGCTTGTTTCGTATCTTGTTTCTAAGAGTAAAGCCACTCATCCACCTAGGCATCCTCATCTCTACAACACTTAATATTATGCTTCTCTTTTAATGGCCAACATTCTGAGTCATAAAGCATTGTAGGTCTCACCACCATCTTATAGAATTTTCCCTTAAGTTTGAGAGAGACTTTTCTATCACACAAGCCCAATGCATTCCTCCACTTCAATCATGCAACTTGAATTCTACTAATAAAATCCCCATCTTTATACCATCACTTATGAAAAAAAAGACCTAAGATATCTAAATGTGATGCTCAAAGTCACAATCACCCTACTAGATATATTACTACTAAAATCACATTCCATATATTCGGTTTTAGATCTACTCAAATGAAAACCTTTAGACTCTAAGGTT
>NW_021326145.1:0-299 GCF_001605985.2 Dendrobium catenatum | reverse complement strand
AACACAAATTATTCAAGGAACTACAAGCTCTAGGACCAATAAAAGAATAAACTAGAAGGAGGATTACTAATCTCAGAATGAAGAACTACTTGAGAGGCTCTTCCCAATCATCTCAGTAATATGCAAGACGATTTTCTCATTGCAAACATAAAATGGATAGATACCTGAGGTTGGAGCATCTGATCAAAGAGATTTTCAAATCTCTTTCTTTGGACTACTTCACGGGAAATTGGAGTAGACATCTGAAATACTTATTCTTAGATGTTTTACGATTGTCATGGATTATTTGTAATTTTCTT
>NW_021326144.1:0-215 GCF_001605985.2 Dendrobium catenatum | reverse complement strand
CAATGCTTTGAGTGACGTGGAGCATCCGAATTGGCCTCCGGATGCATTCGAACTCCACACATAATAATCTCTCTTTAAAAACAATCTTATGCTTCGTTTCTGACAACTTTCTTACTGCTTCTTAAAACAACTTTTTAATAAAAAAATTAAATTTATTGTACCAAAAAGAAGCTTTAAGAATTAGTAAAAATCCGTTACAAACGAAGCCTTAGGCT
>NW_021326143.1:0-1524 GCF_001605985.2 Dendrobium catenatum | reverse complement strand
CAGGAAATTCAGCTATTACCGGCAATTTTTTTCGGCGATTAACCTGATAATACCGACGGTTTTAAAAATCACTGGCGGCTTTTCGACGGTTACAAAATCGCCGGTAAACCCGGCGTCGAAAACCGTTAGCGACGGCCTTTTTCCAGCGTTTTATTTCTCCGACGGCCCATACCGCCGGTTATTATCAGATTTATTACCGACGATGTTCCGGCCATTAAACAGCCAAATTTATTACCGACAGCAAACCGACGGTTAAGCGACGGTTGTTGTTAAAATTACTTAACACTGGCAGTTTTAGCCGCGGTATACCGCCGGTATATTTGAAGTCCGACAGTTAATCTGGCGGTTATTTGACCGTCGCTAGTTCCAGCGACCTATTCTTAAATAATCATCGGTTAGGCCGCCGGAATTAACCGGTGGACAAACCGCCGGCTAAACCGTCATTCTTACCGGCGGCTATATAACCGCCGGTCAAGGCCGCCGGTAACAGCTGAATTTTCTGTAATGTTAGTACGATATAAATCTATAAAAATTATATTATATATCGGGTTAGTTTTCTTAAGTAACCCAACAAATTGATTAAAATATTAACATTGGATATTATATTATACCTTGAGGCTTAACAATTTTACAATAATAGATAACTCTGAGTGAGTTGTGCACCCCTTCAATATTGGTTGTTGGACAACATACAATAAATCATAAAAATTATGCGTCTCCTTATTTGGTATATCTTCTATATATTATTCAAATTATGTTCTGGTTGCATCATAAACTAAGTCCTCAAGAGGTCGGATATTTTCTTCCTCAATTATGTTAGAACTTGTAGACAAGTAACTTCGAGAATTAAAATGTGGCTCATACTCATCATGAGAAGTCCATTACCAATATTCTGGCATGAACCCTCTATGATACAGATCAACAATTACATCATGTTGGCTTAGGTACACTTAATTTTTATGTTTAGAACATAGGCATCAAAATTTTCCATCTAAGATTGAGCTAGGCAGTTAACAAATTATCTAAATGAAAAAATCACCCCATTAATAAACTCATCTATTAAAGTCTTTCATCTTTTTGTTAATTGGTCATGTGTCCAACTTGTTTAATTTTTAATATTCATAATATAGCCTATATATAATATGAAGATATTAGAGATTGTTGATTTATCTTTAAATGAAAGTAGATTGAATTCAAATTGATTTGTAAATCCCATGGAGTTATTTTATACATGTCCCTTATAAATAAAAAAAATTTGTCTCCTTACCAGCGTCTCTCCCATCTAGGAGAAATATAAGGAGTCTTTGCATGCCCGCCATGTCAAGAAAGATATGCACGATCGGTGTCAGGTGACACCGCATCCATCGTCTTCAATCCTACCACGCCAAGAAAGGCGTGTATAGGTTTTCAAGAGAGGTACTTGTGTGAAAATATAGTTTGCGTCGAAGATATTCAATCGAATTTATTGACATAAGCCAAATCTAATACATATACACCTTTCTTAACATAAGCTAAATCTAATAA
>NW_021326142.1:0-1113 GCF_001605985.2 Dendrobium catenatum | reverse complement strand
CCCTAAAGGTTTTCTAAGTTTAGAATACTCACAGTCATCGGGGGCTACGACCTGGTGGTTTCACCCGTAGCGCCTCTACCCGGTTGGATAGAAGCGACTGACGCCATTAGCTCCTTGTACTTCTGTCCCCTCGACCTGTACCATTCCTCGCAGTTTATGCAAATAAAATAAAGAAACGAGGAAAACAGGGATTAGAAAGCATATTTAATAATAATAAAATAATTGAAATTTTACTGAAAATAAAGACGTACCTTTCTTCGGGCTTGAACACCGGCTCTGTTGAATGCCTTTTTGGAACCTTTACTTTTGGAAGCACATTTTTATATCTTTCCAATATTCACTTCCACTTTTCCAAACTTACACAATTTCTACCAAATAAACACTTTACCTCTCACATTTGCACACTTCACCCTTCCCAAAATCATACTCTACACTTCATTATTTAATCATTCATGCACTTTACTTTTCTACATTTTCACCTTTCCAACACATATACGATTTCCACTTTTCAAATCACATATACACATGTCATGTTTCAAAACACATATAGATTACTTTTCAAAGATCTCTTTCAAAATACACATGTTCTACTTCCAAAAATTTACACATCTCACCCTTTCAAAGTTCATACTTATACTTTTTAAAACATACACTTTTAATTCTTCCGAAATCTCAAAATTTACTTCTCAAATCATACATACGCTTTACCTTTAAAATATACAATTTTCTTTAAAAATACACAATTTTACATTTCTAAATCAAACATAAACCTCTCTTCAAAATTACTTAATATACTTTTCAAAATGTACATCTTCCAACACATAAAACTAAGCTCATATACATACAAACTCCACAATTTTGCTTTTCAAACAATTCACTTTTAAACAGATCAATGCACTTTTCACTTTTTTTTTAAACCCACAAAATTCATTTTTCAAACTACACACAAAATGCTTTTAATATATATTTCAACCTTTAGACCAAACAAACTTCATTTCCTAATGATTACTCAAAGCACTCACTCTCCAACACCCTTCAAGACATACACTTCCTTTTCCAAACCTCACACACTTTCACTTTTAAAATATATATACTTTTCATTTTCACTTTTCA
>NW_021326141.1:0-285 GCF_001605985.2 Dendrobium catenatum | reverse complement strand
TTGATATTATTTTGAGTATTCCTCTGAATGTTAACAGTTCTGATAATATTATTTGCTCTGCTTCCTCTAACGGTAAATTTCAAATGCGTAAACTTTGGGAGAAATTTCGTCACACTAGGGAGAAATCTGATAGATTTGCTGCTATTTGGCATAATTCTTTTCCTATAACGTACTCTACTTTTGTGTGGAGATGTTTTAAAGGTTTTTTACCTGTTGATAAACTGTTACAAAAGAAAGGTTTCTTTTTAGCGTCCAAATGTTTATGTTGTTCTAATGTTGAAGATA
>NW_021326140.1:0-728 GCF_001605985.2 Dendrobium catenatum | reverse complement strand
GCAAAGCAAAGAGATCCCTCTTCCCCCTTTTTTTTTTATAACTAAGGCATGATCATGATATAGTATTCCATGTGATTGATTTAAAAATTTGTGAGTTAATATGTTAATAAGCTCATTAATCTATAGAATAGTAGAATATCCGATCATGGTTACCCTTAGCTCAGACATTTTCTTAGGGTAGAATCGTCTTTTGAAATCAATAACCTAACTCAAAGAATTAATTGGATATGAGAAAAGGGATCCACCCATCACTTGGCTTAAGAAAAAAAATCTTTATAAAATAATGAAGTAAAGTAAAATTGTCATGATCGCAAAATAATCGGAATCAAGCCTTTGAGAACAAAAACTTCTAAGTTCTAAAAGATTTAAAAAGGGAGAATAGCTTGCTTTTGAGTGGGCTCATTTTATGCCACTTGTCAATTTCGTGGCAGTTTGCGCATCTTTTTATATATTTTTTTAATTTTTGGCATCTTTGTGCATCTTTTGTTAGCATCATTGGCCAAGTTTTGTTCTTTTTGCAAGCTATATTCTCTTTTATAATCTTTTATAAAAAACAAAATTGTGAATATATCTTCTCAGATATTAGAGAATAGGAGCACTCTCTCTAACATAAGGAAGAGTTACCACAAGCAGAATTAATAATCAAAGACAAGAGTAACGAAAAATCTTGATGTGACAAAAAAACTTTAATCATTATAAGTATAAGATAGCTTTGCTTAAGCAAACGT
>NW_021326139.1:0-8934 GCF_001605985.2 Dendrobium catenatum | reverse complement strand
TAGTGTAATTAGTTATATTTTCTAAATTAATTATTAGTTAATTATTATATTGAAATTAATAATAAGGTGATAATTATTATTAAAATTAATTATAACTTATCATTTCGATTAATTTTAATGAATATTAATTGGTTATAATTATTATCTTAATAATCTAATTAAAAATAATGTTAATTAATTATATTTAATTAATATTTAATTTCATGTTAATTATAATTAAACAATGTTATGCTCTCTTTTCTCCCTCGATCCTCGAGCCAACATCGTCAAACCCGCGAGGTCGGAACTTCTCTTAAACTTCAGTTCTCGTTCCAGTATACTGTGGGCAGGACTGGAAAACGAACTATACACGCTTTATTCGCGCGTGTGTGTGATGGGACCCGGTCACGAGCTTTACGACGAGCAGGTGCAATCGCCTAAACTCTACTTCGGTGTTCGATGCGCGCACCGAAAACTCGCCTTTACACGCCTTTATTGCGCTGGTGGGAAGGGGACCCCGGGTGCCGGCACCTACGCGAGGGGGGTCACTTATAAGTACCCCCGAGCGGGGGGAAAGCAAATTGTGTCATTTAAAATACGGTATGTCAGAAGCCCCATACACGCCTTATTGTGGTCTGGTGGAAGAAATATCACGGCCCGTGTGCCCTCGCAAGAGGACACCTACCATTACACGCCTTTATTGCGACGTGGTGGGAAAAGCCCAGTTTTCTCGTAGTTTTCCCCTAACGGGGGAGACGCCGGGAGGCTGACCGAAATTCGGTGAAGACGGACCGTACTTGGACTTGATTGCACATCAATAAGACTCATACTGGACTTGATTGAACTCCAAAGACACTAATAAAGACTTATTCAATTCGAAATTTGAAGAAAGAAACATGAAATTGGACTGGACTCAAGCAAGAATTTGAATCGAATAAAGACTCAATCTTGAACTTGCAAGAAGGACTCAGAGAACTTGAACAGATTGCAAAGGACATGGATTTGGTTCATATCAAATGACAATAAACTTTGATTCAAATTTAAATCAAACTTGCATATGACTTGAACATTTGAACTCAAGAAAAGACTTGGGTTGGATTATAGACGGACTTGCACTCCAGATGACAATGAAAAGGATTCATTTTGGACTTGGTATTAAGCTCAAGTCAGAACTAGACTTTGAATTATTGATCTAAATCTTAACCTAAATTCTAAATATTTGGAAGTGAAAGTCATAAGTCATAAAAATGATGAAATCAAAGATAAGTGAGTGAATGAAGACCAAGTCTTTAAGAGATATATAAGCAAGGAATGATGAGGTGGAATTATCTTGAATCATTCAAGCAAATCAATCTACATGCAAACAAGAAATCAAATAGCAAACGATCATCATCCAAGTATCAGTCCACAATCATGCTTACTCAATTGAGATCGAATAGAAGATGTATGTTCAATAAGAATCATCAATCGGGGCAAGGAGTGATCAAACTAAACTGACTCAAGCTCTCTAAATCAAGCTGATATCCATGCAGTGATTGAACAAGGGATGATAATTTACCAAAGTGGATGTAGCAATACCCTATAATTTGTATGCGTATGCGAGCAAGAAAGTACAAAATCCCATATATATATGAGTACCTAACGAGCAAATAAAAAGAATTGCAACAGACGTCATGCAACAAACACCACGACTCTCTAAAAGGCAATAGCAATAAGGCGTCAAGCAAATATATCAATTTCCTACGAACTGTTGTAGGAGGCTCGTCACTTATAAACAAAGGCATTTACAGACGGATGTATGAGAGCTCTCTTTCATACAGAAGTCCAACCAAAGGTGATTGAAAATAATTTGTGATAGATGTTTGAATTGTTTCATAAGTCAACAACCACTCAATGTCAGTCAAAGGCGTGATTATCCTTACAACTCAAAGATCTGCAAACATACAATCCTTTCTACGAATATCGATGTATGTGATAACATGCCGCCTAGGGGTAGATACAAAAGACTTCAGTAAGTGCAGTATCCTGAAGTCAATTCCAGTCTGTGAAGAAAGACATCTACCTACCTAAATGCAGCAGTGGCGGACGCACTGAAGGACCAAGGACAAAATCAAATACAATAGATAATACGACAAGTAAAGCTCTATGAACCAGGCAGGAGATTAGTTAGTGTACTATGACCCGCTTACGAAAATAAATAGTGCACGACAGTCTACCTGTACGAAGCAGCGAATAAGTCTATCAGAAGCTGCTACCGCCACGGGATCTGCAGTATTCGTACAAGCGACAGAAGGCGTCTATTCCAAGAATACTCCCCACAGCACCTTAACTTGTATGCACTAGATACACTAAAGGGGAAACAAATCTTAACCCGCATGGCCCCGGCGAGCGTGTTATTGGTACACACGTGACGTCAGGGATGCTGCGCGGGTTGCAAGTGAATTCAGTTCGAACTGATCCTTCTATACGGGCAATAGAAGTCGACAGGGTTCGAAATTAAGCAAATATAAAGTTGTGACGACCGATATATTTGCTTTAAAACTTTCATATTAGGTCTTCAAGGCCTACAACAATATGAATTCACTATCAAAGGGCACGAAGCCTACAAAACCCGATCCTCTGTCGACAGCCCGACAGAGTTGACAAGGTTCAATCCATAAAAAGAAATGACCCCCGAACACCCCGATGATGGCCGTGTTGAATACAGATCTCAACCGGAGGGGTTCCCAAATATTTCAATATTCTCCCAAGTTCCCATTCCAAATATATTCACAAGCTCCACCAAATCCCAGAAAAATCCAAAAAACTCACAAAATCCAAAATATTTAAATTTGAAATTCAACCCATTAACCACTTAAAGCAAAATCCTCCACCCTCCGCAACAGTTTTGTCGGGGCGGCAAATTAAAGTTTACTTCAGCTCACAAAGAGCAAATGCTCAGTCGAAAATATCACTAGGATCCATTCTCAAATAATAATTGCCAGTAAGGACAGGTACGAGTCCTCTAACGGCAGTTTCGCCGCAAATGGCACTGGCAGGTAAACGGTTATGACCCGGGGCCTCTGAACCGAGTGGTTTTGCCCGCCAAATGGCACCACAGATAGCGGTTATGGCCAGAGCCAATACGCTCCTTAATGGCGTTAAATCCTTGAGATATGAATCAATAGGATATGATCGATAGGGCACAAAGCCCTCTGTCAGCTAAGGTGGATTTAAATTTGTCCCTTAGACAACACCAACCCCGTCTACAAGGTCCCCTTGGACGAAGCAACCCATGGCTGCCGACAAGGATCCTTCTGTCAGGTTGGGTCGACTACCTCCTCTGACATAAGTAGACCAGGGACCACGATGGCCCGGATGACGGAACCATGGGATCTTGATTGGGCCCATCATCCATTCCCCCACCATCCGCTTTAAGTGCAAGATGGTGAAATTTCTATTTTAATATAAACTTTCAACCAAATCCAAAACCCAATTCTTCAATTCCAAATCCAAATCTTTAAATTCCAATTCCTAACCTATGCTGCTACTATATGCCAGATGCAGTATATTCTATCGTATCTGATCGACGACTAGCCTTATCGAAAGTTCTCTTCTCTGATCGGGAGGGTAATTAACTATAGGGCTTGCGCCTATAGGAAACCAGAACTCAGATCATAAAAGTCCTCACAAAATGAGGCGAAAATCTCTGGTAGTGTCTTATTCTACAAACCCATCTGCCTTCCAAAATTACCCCGGAACTTAGTTCGTTAAAACTCCCTCGCCGAATAAGAAGAGCGAGCGGGGCCGGGCCGAATTTTCGGAGCCCACAGATTTCTGGCGACTCCGCTGGGGATTGGTTTCTCTTTCCATCTCTGGCTAGTCATTCATAAGCTATAGTAGCAGTTATATCAAATCGTACTCAAAATTCTGAATCTTTCAAAATGATCATTCAAGAAATTAATATTTGATTTTCTAAGAAGATCGTTTAAATTTTTTTTTTTTTTCATTGAGATAAAGCGTATTTAGCATATTTAGATTTATATTATTTGAATTGCTCGCTTAATTGTTATCTTCTCTTATTTTTGTGTTCTGTGCAAGTCTCTGCATTTTGAAAGTGCGGGGTGATGTATCAGATTCTGATTACTAACCCTTGCCTTTCATTTATGCAGATGGATCTACAGAACACCCCGATGACTGTCCAGCTGGGACAAGGAGCCAGAATCCAACTGGCTAATGCTATTATTGAGACTGGAAATGCCGGAGCTACCATCCAGTTTGGTAGCGTTGACTTCCCGGCGATTGCTGCAAGGAGTGCGCCATTCCTGTGAATGGTAGGAATGCTGAGAAGTCTGCCAGGAGATTCAATGCTGATGAAGCTCCTATCCGTCGTGTGCATCTGCGCCAACGACCTGTTGCTGAAAATTCTCGTGGGAGAATTTCTGTATTTGAAGGCTTATCCCAGCCTGAGCCCTAACCACCAGGAGATTGTAAATGGTGGAAGAGTTTCTGTGGTGACTGCAAACACCACACACCCTGCAAACCAGGTTATCTGCACTGGGAAATATGATGCTGAGCCTCCTCATTCGGAGGAGGCTTACAAGGAGGCAGAGAAGAAAAATGAATGCTGAACTCCGAGCTCAGCATCAACAACTGCCAATTCATCCTTCCAATCTGTCGGCCCAAGAGCTTGAGGCCAACGTTCCTACCCGGAACAAGTTTTCTGATTTGAAGTGGATCAAAAGAAACAGCTCTACTGGAGAACTGAAGAAGTCTTTCTGGGAGCAACGACAGGAGTCCCAGCTCCCCAAAGAGAAAGGAACCTGAACTCTCTCAGCCCGGGTCTATCGGGTCCTGAAGACTGTAAAGGAATAAGGTCTAAAAGAAGAAGTGTCAACGACCTTATGTGTCGAAACTAGAAGAACCCCGCAAGGGGCATCTATCTGCTGTGGCGGAAAGAAGAGAAAGAAGATATGTTCCACGCGGTGAACATCGGGGTGTGACACCTGAACCATATGTTCAGGGATCCACCGCTGAAAGGTCCTGGTGGAAAGGAAAACAAGTCTGGAGGCCAAAGCTCGAGAATGAAAAAAGAAAGAAGAGAAAGAGGATTGATCTGGGCGTGAGCATCAGGTGAGGCTTCCCGGAGATCCGCCCCATCTACAAACAACGTCAGAAGTGGGCCCAAAAAGGACCCATAATGACATTCTCCCAGACCGTAGACAGCTTTGGAGAATCCTCTAGGGATCCCATCGCCCTCCATCCCCTCCAAAAGAAGAAACCAACTTCGATCGCAGCCACTGATCGAAGAAGTCCCGTGCCTAATCAGGAACCGAAATCCAGTGGCGGCGCCGCTCGAGATCCGAGTACTAGAAGAGGAAGGAAATGTACAGATCGAGGAAGGCAACATTGAAGAAGAGGAATTCCTTGAAGAGGGTGAAAATATACAAGAATACCTCGAAGGGGATGAAAACATTTGAAGAAAAATATGGAAGAAAATATTGATGAATTTCTAGAGGAAAATCTAGAAGAAGAAATCAAAGAAATAAATATCTGACATGGAAGTTGTCTATATGGTGAGACCACCAATGTTAATGAGGAAACCTATTATGATGAAGGTGAAGATGAAGACGACTATCAACAACCGCCTGATTAGGCGACTTTATCACCGTCGTCGTGAAGCTGGGTCCACCACTGGCAGACGTGGTCATTCTCAGCTGAAGAAGAGGAGAAGAAGCCGAGGAGAATCCCTTCGCTGACGAAAATATCACGCTTGCAGACATGCAAAGACATATGAGGCGACAAATGAGCTGCTAGAGAAAATCTCTCAGTTGAATGAGAAGATGACTGAGATGATGGCTCAGATGGGGGGCAATGATGCAGATGATGCATAGAACTGTTGCTGTTGGTGCCTTCCCAATCCTCTCCTGATCCCTCAAATTTTCAGATGCCTAAGTCTCGGAGTACGAAGTATTCCTGAAGGTGGTCCACGAGGCTCATAATTGTCATCCGTCAGCCCACTCTCACAAATGTCTGCAAGTACTTCTGAACCTGTGACCGCTGCACAGTTGAGAGGTAAAACAGAAAGGATCAGGGCATTAAGGCCGTCGATCAAGCAGAAAAGTTGGTGGGCAAGGGTCGTCTGTATCCTGCTGAATACGACCAAGTACCGTACCCAAAAGGGTATTCTGTACCAAAGTTTAACACTTTCAATGTAATAACAACCCCAGGCAGCATCTGGCACAGTTAAAGCCACCTATGGGAATACAGGAGGAAATGACGCTAACTTTCCGACAGTTCGTTAGTAGTTTCAGCAACTGCTTCGAATGTATGCTGAACTGCCGAATGATTCTGTGAAGACTTTTGCAGAATTGGAAAATATGTTCGTGAAAATGTTTGCTAGTGCAACTGAGAAGATCACGATTGCTGATCTCGCTCTGGATAAGAGAAAAAGGAGAAGAATTAGTGACCAATATATCACTCGCTGGCGCAATTTGAGCATAGAAATGTGAGCAGCAGTTAGAGAAGCATGCCGTACAGTTGTTATGGCAACATTGACGACAAATGCAACCCTTCCTGTGCATGGCTAGCATCAACACATTTCAAGATTTGCTAGACAGAGTGGCAAGTTCGAGAAACTGAATTTGTCCAGATCAAAAAATCACTCTGATAAGCCTAAGAAGGCTAAGGCCCCGGTGCTAGAAGGGGTGAGGCGACTTCTAACATTCTTCTCCAGAGCTGAATAGAGAAAAGCAGGTGATTTACAATGTAGACAAGGGCAAGCCAGTGATGCAATATCAAGAAAAGCCAAACAGGCCTACAACCCCAATCCCCAACCGAAGCTGATGTTAGGGGGAAATGATAAGCCACACGGACTATCAAGCTAGAGGCCAAAGACAGGCAATAGAACTGGTGATAGAACGTTCCAATCCCTCAAAGATAAAATGAATAAAGAATATCATTCAAAAGGGAGAGTGTCGCAACATTATTTCGAACAGTGTTGAAATCGGGTTTAGAACTGCCTGAATGCAAGAGACCGACGAAGAGTCGAAGCACACTGGTACCCAAATTATTGCCATATCATCGTGTACTCAGCCATCCTATTGAAGATTTGCTACATCTTTAAGGATGGCTTGAAGAAAATATCAAAAAGGGGAACTACATTGTCTGATAATGTGTTGTCTAACCTAAGAAGGAATCAACTCGGTAGTCACGTCCTCTTCCGTACCCTGGTTGAAGAAAGAAGAAATGAAAAGAAGCCAATTCAAGAAGAGCAATGGGAGACCGCGGTCTCTAGAAAACTGTGAAATGTTGAAGCAACTTGAAGGAGTTCAGGTGTAAGTGGAAGTCTCCTATTGAGCTCAGTGTAAACTTGAAGCTCTGCCTATGACACGAGCTCCTATTTTAAACAACTCTCCATCAAGCTACACTTCAAAGTCTGGAATGGTGAAATCCTCCAAGAAAAGACCAAGTTGAAAAAGCCAAGGAGAAAATGACTGCAACTCAGAGGGTTATTGATAGTTTGGATGAGTACTACCAGACTGTGAGGCGACCTATCAAAGCTCGCTGATTCTTGTCGGAGCTTAAGATAGATGAAGCTGAAGAAGATGATGAAGATTCTCTTTCCAACAGAAATATGTCGGCTCATTCAGTGGCGCCGAGTACCCTCGATAAAAGAGGAAACATAAGTACCCTTGAATCCTGTATGATGGTTTTGCCAATGGATTACAGTTCGGAGGAGATTGTATTTTCCAGAAGGAGATGAATCAGACCCTAGCATAGCGTCTCGGATGGACAATGTAAAACCTGGGTGGTGATTCTGAATCAACAAATGAGTCCCTAACGCAACGATGGCTGACTCTGAAGAAATGTACAAGTTATAACTCTGAAACCGGAGGAGATTGCTCAAGTGCAGTTAAGAAGCGGTAAAGATACTACCGCCTCACCGAAGAAAGGGGTCTCCAAAAAGACAAGGAGAAAGAGATAATTATCAACGATGACATTATCCCTGAAGATCTAAGAAAAGAAGACTTCAGCCAATGGGATAGATTATAATATCTTATCCCATCTGAGAAAAATCCCAGCACAGCTCAGCATATACGATGCTTTGGTGATGTCTAAAGACCTTCGGGAGACTCTGATTCAGGCTCTCAAAGATCCCGAAAGATACGAGGCGTATTTTGCTGAACGTAGTTTGACTGAAGTTCTGCAAGCTCGTAATGAACCATTCATTACTTTCTCCGAAGAGGACATGATGCTCGGAACTGCAGACCATAATCGTCCTCTGTACATTACTGCAGAGAGCGATAGCTGATCATCAGTCGATCCTGATCGATCCGGATCCTCCATAAATTCTGATAAGTTTGAAAGCACTGAGATCCCTCTGCCTTGATGTGAACACCTCGGGCCAAATAATGATGGTGCATGGTTTCAACGAAGAAAGGGCAGAAAACACTTGGATTCATTCATGCTCCCTCTTGTATTTGGAGAGCTCCATACAGAAGCTAAATTTCATGTGATTGACGCGATACTTCATTCAAGGCTGCTACTAGGTCGTCCCTGTTTGCATGAATATGCATTGTCCCGTCAACACTACACAGGTATGAAATATCTCAAAGATGGAGGAATTCAGGATTCTGGCGACATTCAGCCATTCACAGTTCATGACGCACAAGTTTATGAAGATGCAACGGTACTTTTCATGCCAAAAGAAACAAAAGTCTTCGAGTCCCTCGAAGCTAAGACATCAAATTCGAAGGCTGCAAAGCGATCTGAACGAGAAGGTGAGAAGAAGTAGGTGGGGAGAGAAGGGCAGTGCCGACTCTTCCCAAAGCGCCGATCATTCCAAAAGAAAAGAAGCAGTACCTCAATCTTGGGAAGTGACACAGATGAAGATGAATGATATCCTGCTAAATCTCGAAGAGTATGCCAGTTCACAGATGAATTGGAGTAGGCATGTTGAATTTTCAAATGATA
>NW_021326138.1:0-318 GCF_001605985.2 Dendrobium catenatum | reverse complement strand
GTTCAAGAGGGCCTAACATCCCTAACGAACTTTCAACGCGGTAAAAATTGAACCAATCGAAAGATACGGACGAAAATCACTAACGGAAACAAAATCCGGACAGAAAATACCGCCAAACACAACAGTTCTGAAAATTGAGAAAGGCAGAATTTTCCTTACCTTGCGTACAGCAATTTCCTGAACAATCTCTTCGGACGAAAACAGATCCACGTCGCCCGAAAATCCACTTTTTCCAAAAACCCCTCGACTTTCTCTCTTCTCAAGATATTTTTATTTTAATAAAATTTTCTCTCTCTTCAAAATGAGCTGATTTCAGCT
>NW_021326137.1:0-656 GCF_001605985.2 Dendrobium catenatum | reverse complement strand
GTGTCAGACACGACACTCGTCCGACACTCCTCCGACACGTGTCAGACACATCGAAAACGTGTCCGATTAAAAAATATTAAATGCAAATTTGACACGCGTGTCGGACACGCGTGTCGGACACGCGTATCTTAAATATTTTATGAATTTTTAAAATATAATTTCTTGTATTTTGCGAGATTTAAACTAAATTTCTTATTTTCTATCCACAACATCAAATCTACGTCCGCACTTAATACTCAATCATCGAATATTCTCATTTTAATTTCTTTTTGGCAGTGAAGGTATTTTCATCTCCTCTCTCGGGGACTGATAAATGACATCGACGCCTGACTCTCGACGCCTGAAATATTAATTGTTTTTTTTTGAAACTTACCAAAAAAGCTAATGTACATGCTCGGTACCGCTCTGTACATGCTCGGTACCGCTAGGTACAAGCTCGGTACTATTAGGTACATGCTCGGTACCGCTCAGTACATGCTCGGTATCGCTAGATACATGCTCGGTACCGCTCGATATCTTTCCATACAAATAACTTATGAACTTTAAAAACAAACAAAACTTCAAAATTACTCTTATCCTGGTAGGTCGAACCCCACTAGGGGAGAGCCCCATTGGACCTCGAAAGACCGATATATTGTTGTATTCATGTTGTCTTA
>NW_021326136.1:0-575 GCF_001605985.2 Dendrobium catenatum | reverse complement strand
GCGTAGGCTTTGAGGCTTAATTTGTCGAAAATGCGCTGAGGCGCGCCTCAAGGCGCGCCTTTTATTGCGCAATTTTAAACGTTGCCGTCGGTTAGAGGACACATGCCACGTTCTTACTAGAAGAAGATGGTTTGAGAATGAATTCTAGTAATATTCTCGACCAGATATTAGCTCTTTGTGAGCTGAAATACTTTTCAATTTGTCCACATCGGCAAATTGTTGCGGATGGAGGATGGATTTTGCTTTTAGTGTTTTAATGGCTTATTTCAATTTTAAATATTTTGAGGTTTGAATTTTTTGAAAATTTGAATATCCTGGACATTTGGGAGGCGTTTTGAAGTATTTGTGAATTAACTCTTCCGGTTGAGATCTACGTTCAATACGGCCATCATCGGGGTGTATGGGGTCATTTGCTTTTTTGTTGACTAAATCCTATCGACTTTGTTAGTCGCCGACAAAGGATCGGGTTCAAGTCAGCTGTATGCTTTTGTTAGGGAATTTTCTTTCTTAAAACCTTGAAGACCTATGATAGGAAATATTAGATTTCAAGTATTTCCTAACCAATTTAGAAGCAA
>NW_021326135.1:0-233 GCF_001605985.2 Dendrobium catenatum | reverse complement strand
CCCCCCCTCTTGGTTAGCCTTGGGCCAGTTTTATAGTGCTTAACATCCCTAACGAACTTTCAAAAACTACTCAAACAAAAACATACAAACACAATAATCATACATCACATAATAATCAACAACAAAAATCATCACACAATAATCAATAACATAAAAAAATATTACGACTCTCCCTTTTGATAATAACAAAAAGTGAAAAAAATCTTGAAATGAAAAGTTTCTAAGGATAAATC
>NW_021326134.1:0-248 GCF_001605985.2 Dendrobium catenatum | reverse complement strand
GGGATTGCTGCATCTACTATGACCTCCTGAAAATGTTTGTAGAAGACCCATTACTTCTGCATCATATCCACCCTTCCACCAATCTCGGGTGGAGGATGATTTCATTTGCTGCAGGGACCGATCTTTGATTGCTCGTATGCTTTGCAACTATCTGTTGTTGCTTGTAAGCATAATACATTGACCATGTAGGAATTTTTGTAGGAGTTCGTGCATTAAGGTCTTATAGTTTGAGCTTCTCGTGTGCGATC
>NW_021326133.1:0-217 GCF_001605985.2 Dendrobium catenatum | reverse complement strand
AACAAATATAGAGAAAGAGGGCAACCTTGACAAAATCAACTTTTAGCTTCAATCCATTCCAAATTATTGCCATTAATGAGAATAAAAAATTTGTAATTAGTGACACATTCCAATAGAAGATTTAAAAAAGTTCTTGAACAAGCAAAATATTATCTAATAATCCTTCCTTTTATGAAAGCCACTTGCACATCTGAAACAAGTTTATTAATAACTTTCA
>NW_021326132.1:0-228 GCF_001605985.2 Dendrobium catenatum | reverse complement strand
AAATCAAATATGCTCATAAAATTTTCATAGAATAATATTCGAGTATTATTCAAAATAATATTCATCATCATAATTTTTAAATAAATAATATGTAATTAAAAGCAGAGATAATTTAATCCAAAACAAATATTTTATATATTTCTCTCAACAGTTAATATTTTTTAATTTATGTCATTATAAGATATGAAGACAATTTTTCTTGACAAAATTTAAATAATATTTTATTTA
>NW_021326131.1:0-205 GCF_001605985.2 Dendrobium catenatum | reverse complement strand
TTTTGAAGGGGTGTGTGTGTATTTGGTGGGTCATGATGGTTGGAAATTGGTCTACATAGTCATGATTCATCTTATAAATGGACGTTTTCTTCTTATGTTTGGAAAGATGAAATGTATGAAAAAGTTGAAAAGGCAAGTATGTGAAAGTTTGGAAAGTGAAGTGTGTTAGTAATTGAATAAGAAGTGTAAATATTGTGAAAATAAA
>NW_021326130.1:0-377 GCF_001605985.2 Dendrobium catenatum | reverse complement strand
AATCTATTTTTGAGGAAGGATATAGTTCTGGACTTAACTTCTCCACTAAGAAACAAAAGAAGAACTATTTGAGGAGACTTAGGAACAAGATCTCTAAGGCAAAGAGAATTGAGCCATTTAAGACTTTAGCTCAAGTAGAGCCTGAGGCTGACGAGGAGCTACCTGTTCCTGCTTCCTCTCCCCTTCTGAAAGGGAGCCGCTTTTACCCCTTAGCTTCTGCTCAAGGGGAGGAGAGGATAGCTAGGATAGCCCGTTCCCCACCATGCCCGATCGATTACTCGACTAAAAAGACTCCAAAGAAAAAGCATCTGCAGAAAACAAGGGCTTTGAGAAACATAAATCACACCTGTGCTGCACAATCTGGGCAAACAAAGGAG
>NW_021326129.1:0-1926 GCF_001605985.2 Dendrobium catenatum | reverse complement strand
CGAATAATAAGAGTGGTAACAGTAAGATTTGGGTGCGACTTGATAGAGTTCTTATGAATTCTGTTGGGCTCAGGTTGGCACCATTGGCGACTGTTAAGCACCTCATTCGCATTGCCTCGGATCATTGTCCTTTGATGTTGAATTTAGCTCCCAATGAGTTGAAGAATGGTAGCAGATGGCTGCTGTTTGAAGACATCTGGATGACTTATCCAGCTACTTGGAAGTTAGTGTGGAGTAAGTGGCATAATCAGGATGTTGGACAGCCTGATGAGATTTTAAATTGCAAATGCTCTAGGACGCTTAAGGCACTATTTTTCTGGAGCCGAAATCGTCTTAAAGAGTTGGGTGATATGAAAATTGCATTGGAAAGTCGCATTGAAGAACTTCAAATGATTGAATGCTCAGAGGATGGATTGAATGAAGAACAAGATAGTGAGCTGAGAAGAATGGCTGGGGAGCTTAATTCCACGTTGGCAAGGTTGGCGACGTGGTGGAGACAAAGAGCTAAAACAAAGTGGATTGAGGAAGGGGATGCCAACTCTCATTTTTTTCATTCCAATGCTTCGGCTCGTAGACGGGGTAATAGAATCCTGGAAATTCAAAAACATAATGGTGAATATGTTGATGACCCGAATCTTATTCAGGAAGAATTTTGGCATTTCTTTGTGTCGAAATGGAAAGAGAGGCAGATATCTGTGATTGATTGGCCTGATTTCTCACAGGAGGAGAAGGTACCTGAACATATGAATGCTGCACTGGAAGCGGAGGTCACAGAATAGGAGATTAAGCATGCTATTTTTAGCTGGGCAACAATAGATCCCCGGGCATTGATGGCATAAATTCTTCCTTCTTGAAGTTCTACTGGGAGATCATCAAAGGTGATGTGGTGCGTGCCATTCTTTATTTTTTTACTAATAACTCTATGTGTGATAGCTGGAAGGAAACTCTTGTGGTGCTGATCCCGAAGATTGAAAATGCTAATTCTCCTTCCAAGTTTAGACCCATCAGCCTTTGTCAATCTTTTTATAAGATTGTGGCCAAAGTGATGATCAACCATCTGAAACCGGTGCTCAGTGGTATAATTAGTGAATAACAGGGGGCGTTTGTCCCGGGGAGATCCATATCCAGTCATGGACTGCTTGCACAGGAGATTATGTCCAAATTCAAATGTTTGACTCAGAAATCTGGATTGATGGCGTTGAAAGTTGATATGGAGCAAGCGTACGATTGTATGACGTGGGAAACTTTGGAGAAAGTAATGGAACTGATGGGATTCAAGCACAGGTTTATCTGTTGGGTGATTCAGTGTATCACCAAGCCAAAATTTACCATCCTGGTAAATGGGAGAAGGAATATGTGCAAGAAGTGGGTTAAAACAAGGATGTCCCTTGTCCCCTAAACTTGTTCATTCTTTGTTCCGAGCTGTTAACTAAAGCTTTTAAGCAGAGGGGAGGGCAGCTTGGCATACAGGTTACTAGGCAGTCGGAAAGGATATCCCATTTATTGTATGCTGATGATATTCTGGTGTTTGTTGAAGCTACTAGAAACAATGCAGTCCTTATTTTGAGATTGCTGGAATCATATTGTGGATGGACGGGGCAGAAGATTAATGGAGGCAAGTCAGCTATCTTGTTCAATAGGAAATGTCCTGTATGGAGGAAGAATATGGTTGCTAAAGTGGTTGGCTTTAGAAGGGTGACTTCCCTGGAATACCTTGGGTTGCCATTGCTGATGTATAAGCACAAAGCTGCTAATTTTGGTAAATTGATTAAGAATGTTCATGATAAGACCAATTTGTGGGGGAAGAAGCATATATCTTTTGCTGCCAGAGCTTTGTTGATCAGGACATCCCTTTTAACTGTGCCAATGTATCTGAGTACTCATACGATGGTTCCTAAGAGTATTCTTCACTCTATTGAAAAGATT
>NW_021326128.1:0-316 GCF_001605985.2 Dendrobium catenatum | reverse complement strand
GGCATTGTATTGGAGTTCGGACATAGAGTTACGTCCGGACTCCACAGTAAATAATTTCTCCTATTCTAAGGGGTTGTTTGAATACGGGATTTATGTCGAATTTGCTCAAGATTAGGCTTCGTTTACAGCTTTTTAATTACTTCTTAAAGAATTTTTTTAATACAATAATTTTAATTTTTTTTACTAAAAAATCACAAACTGTCCCAAACGAAACCTAAATCCTGCCAAATAAGATTTATACTATTGTTCGAAGCCACGACGAAATAAATCAGCCGTTCCTTTTTTTTTTTACGATAAATCCCTAATTTACTAAATC
>NW_021326127.1:0-275 GCF_001605985.2 Dendrobium catenatum | reverse complement strand
CTAATTAGGAGATCAAATTTTAAATTAAAATTCATTATGATGAAAATATTTCTAAATATCAAACTTTAGAATAACCTCTAAAATCAATTAACAAACCTAATTAATAAACGATTAATACACACTTTTTCTTTTCTTTTCATAACAAACTAAAGTAAATCAACAAAGTTAATTATCACTGGGTAACCCAGGCCTACCAGGCTATTAAGTTAGCCCCAAGGAGGGTGAAATAAATCTCACAGCCTCGGTGTGAAACAAAGGTGGTAATTAATTAAACA
>NW_021326126.1:0-238 GCF_001605985.2 Dendrobium catenatum | reverse complement strand
CAGTACGATTGGCTCTCTGTAAAATTTTTGTCCAGACAAAATTATTTATCGTACAGTACGATTGGCTCTCTGTAAAATTTTCGTCCAGACGAAATTAATTATCGTCCAAACGATTAACCGACTTAGGACAATTTTCAGCACTTTCTAGATTCGACCTTGTAATAACCGTTCGTACTGGACGAATCTAGTTCGTACAGAACTATCAGCTGTACGAAGACATTTCGTACACATATTCAAA
>NW_021326125.1:0-227 GCF_001605985.2 Dendrobium catenatum | reverse complement strand
GTCTTATCTACAAACCCATTTGCCTTCCAAAATTTACTTTGGAACTTATTCAGTTAAAACTCCCTCGCCAAATAAAAAGAAAAAGCGGGCGGAGGCCGGGACCGACTTACAAACTTAGAAATTAAAAAAACAAAACTTACAACACAGATTAAAATTAAACGACTTACAAATTTGAATCTAGTAGTAAGAGACCCTAAACTTGCTTCACTTAGAGACGAAGGATACAG
>NW_021326124.1:0-253 GCF_001605985.2 Dendrobium catenatum | reverse complement strand
TCGCCGGGTCCTTTGACACCAAAGAGATCTTCTTCTTCTGTGAACTTCTCTCAAGATGAGCCTTAAATATGCGATATTAAGGTGCAAGCCTGGAATCCCCCTCCACACTCCCTTGAGTCCCCCCTCATAGGATCTCCTTCCTCTCTCAGACATCACCCGTTCCTCACTTTCTTTCAAGCTCTCTCTTCAAGTCCCCCCCAAAAGAACAAAGCTACAATGGCTTCCAAAGACACTTACCAAGTGTCTTATCAAA
>NW_021326123.1:0-661 GCF_001605985.2 Dendrobium catenatum | reverse complement strand
TCATACTTATTTTAAGGCTTCGCTTGGAACAGCTTATATGTTGCTTTTTAAAATAGATTTCAAGTTAATTTTTTTTTTAATTGAAAAATTTTTAACTAAAAAACAATTTTATAAAGTAGAAAAAAATTGTCCCAAACGAAATCTAAATTTTGGATTTTGATCCATGTGTTGCACTTTCAGATAAGCCCTACATTGAGCATAGAAAAGTTACAGCTATTATATTACATTTTGTCTGTGAAAATTATAATAGAAAAATAGGGGAAAAAAGATTAATTATGCATACACTAATAAAATTGATGCAAAACAAGTTGATCAAAATTAATAAAATAATTTTTGCTCTGTCATCATATGCTAAGTATAGTGCCATTAAATTCACGTTGTCATGCCTTATTTTAATATTTATTTAAACCCTCACAGCTCGTGTTGTTAATTATACAAATGAATTTTAGATTATATTTTGCATTTTATATGGTAGTAGTTTTAAATTTAAGGCTTCGTTTGATTGGAATTTTTTGGTGCTTATTCCATTTTAAAATGACAATTTTTTTCTTTTTTATTGTTTAGTTCATCAAATCACATTCCCAATAACTCTTTTTTTTTAAAAAATTTTTCTGTTGTTTTGATAAAGCTTTTTATATGCTTCTCCATTATAAAATTCCAT
>NW_021326122.1:0-269 GCF_001605985.2 Dendrobium catenatum | reverse complement strand
AAGCTTGCACTTTTCTTAGAAATCAAATTGAAAGGGACTGATTGTATTTTGAGTGAATAAAAACATACACACACATAAGGAGATCATATAAATTTATACTGATTGTACAGGACGATTTCCAGTTCGTATTGGACGATCAGACAATTATCTCCTATAGAGCATATGGAATGAATAGGAACTTGCTCGAAAAATTTTTCTAAGTCCTATTCGTCCAGGACAAAATAAATTATTTTCCAGGACGATTGGCTCTCTAGAAAATTTTCGTCCAA
>NW_021326121.1:0-278 GCF_001605985.2 Dendrobium catenatum | reverse complement strand
TCCTTTCACCTATCTCTTTCTGCTGAGGGGTCCTACGAGTTGAGAATTTATGAATAATCCCTTGATTCTCACAAAAGTCTCCAAATCCCTCATTTTCAAACTTTGCACCATGGTCACTACGAATGGTAAAGATCTCACAACCTAGTTTTTTTTTTTTAAATCTAAATTGAAAAAGGATATAAACTCACCAAAAGACTCACTCTTATGTGATAAAAATCTTATCTAAGTGAACCTCGAGTATTCATTGACAATCACAAATCCATCGACTTTCCCCCCTA
>NW_021326120.1:0-351 GCF_001605985.2 Dendrobium catenatum | reverse complement strand
GAAATGGTCACCTTGCTTGGATGTTGGTGTTGAGTCACCTGTTATATCGATTTGGATCTCTTTTTCGCATCTTTGTCCCCATCTGTACACACCTCGTGTTCTTCACGGCCTTGGTGGTATTTTTGGTAAGCCTTTGAAAATTGATGAAGCTACTTCTGTGGCCGACCATCTATTGCCCGTGTCTTAGTGTAGCTTGATATAACTAAATCTTATCCTAATCAAGTTTGGTTAGGCTCTAAAAATTTAGTGTATGTGCAGGAGGTTGTGTTAGCTGAATTTTTCCCCTTTTTTGTGATGCGGTGCATACCTGCTGGAGTTGCTAATACCTGCTTAGGAGTACCAGATGAGTTT
>NW_021326119.1:0-340 GCF_001605985.2 Dendrobium catenatum | reverse complement strand
AGCTCGTCCACCGACCACCGCTGGAGTTCTTCCCGACCATAATCAGACTTCCTCTTGTCCGTCAACCAACACAGCCATAGCTCTTCTCAACCACCGTCAGACTTTCGCCTATCCGCTGACCAAAACTAGAGTTCTTCCCGACCACCGACGAACTTTCTCCAATCCGCCGATCACCTCCGAACTTCCGCCATTTCGCCAACCATCGCCGGATTTTCACCCGTCCGCCAACGACTGCTGAAATTTATCAAGACCATCGTCTGACTTCTACTAGTCCGCTGACCACCATTAGACTTCCGCCCGTCTGTCCACCACCACCGAACTTCCTCCAGTTTGCCAATCA
>NW_021326118.1:0-249 GCF_001605985.2 Dendrobium catenatum | reverse complement strand
TAAAAAAAGTGAAATGGAAATGAAACTGTGACAGCAAGCCCCCATATCATTGTATTTTTTTTTTCCATTTTGGGGAATTCATGATGGTACTTTACTCAATGGTATTTAAGCAAAAGATATCGTACGGTTCTTTGAATTGAGCGCATAAATTTGGACAATCACAACGGGATTTGACTATTTGAAATTCAAGTGCGAAAACATAATTTGTAGATAAAATATATTTTTTTGAAATTAAAATTAAATTATTAA
>NW_021326117.1:0-325 GCF_001605985.2 Dendrobium catenatum | reverse complement strand
AATCCCTTGATCTTGGACTGTTTATTGAGCATTTGAACATCTTGATGATATCAAAATTTGATGATCTTCAGCTCATTGGATTCTTCTTATCGAGCCGCTCGATTCGACTATGAGCACACCACACTTGGATATTTTTTGGTAATTCAAAATATGGATTGAACCTTCCAAATGCGCTTCAGGCCTTTGATTTGGATCCATTTGAGCTTGGATTGGGTCGAATTTGGCGTTGTTGGTTTCGTATTTTTGAGACGTCCAATTCGACTGTAAGTTTGCTGAAATCGGAGTTCAGATGGTCTCTGATTTAATTTTTGAAGTTTCCAACTTG
>NW_021326116.1:0-319 GCF_001605985.2 Dendrobium catenatum | reverse complement strand
AAAAATAATATGTAAAAATAACCAAGGATGATTTAAGCAACTTTCTTCGTTTAAGAACCCAGGGGATTCTTGGTAAGATTTCATTTTTCTGATTTGAGATTACTTCACTCTTTTTCTTTCTTCCTTTTAGATTTCTTGTGAGAAGATCTATCAAGGAGATCAGGTTCTCTGCCCATACTAGGAGAGTGTGAAAGAATGAAGGGATCTCTCCTCTTCCCACACTAGGAGTGTGAAAGGACGAAGGGTTCTCTGCCCACACTAGTAGAGTGTGAAAGGATGAAGGGTGCTCTGCCCACACTAGGAGAGTGTGAAAGGATAA
>NW_021326115.1:0-438 GCF_001605985.2 Dendrobium catenatum | reverse complement strand
GCTCAATTCGTTTGTATTCTTGTAGGCTCTGCACCAAGTTGATTTGGTAACTTATTTGTTAGTTGTACTAGTTGAACAATAGTGTCAATTGGTCTATAAGAATTTTTTTTTTCTTAAGCATTTGGCTGAAGTTTTACTCAACATTCCATGGCCGTTGAAAACTTTTAGAAATTTGTAGTAAATCAATGGATGGCTGATGATTTCTTTTTATACTCGGTGATATGACTATTTTCTGAGATAAAGTTAAATTCTAATAGTTTAGATTGTCTCAACGTCTGAGGAACCAATTTATGGAGTGTTGTGTGCTATGGATCGTAAACAGATGAACTAGAAACTATTATGAAGTATGGCAAGTTGAAGGGGTTTTAGAATGTGATGATCACTTGTAACCGCTGTTTTATGTTATAGATTTTTTTTTTTTGAAAATATGGGAACATG
>NW_021326114.1:0-2928 GCF_001605985.2 Dendrobium catenatum | reverse complement strand
AGCCAACAGTTCCGCCCCTGAACTTGATTGAAGTGGTCACAAAAAGATTCATGAAAAATTTATCCAGTTGGGAATTAAATATTTGATAAATGATATAAGCAAACTTTGGCCTGACTGCTCAATAGATTTTACAAAACAGTAATTGGTTATTGTATATTGACAAACATTTGGCATCATATAGGATTCGTTGGATGGCTTTCTTCCGACTCTTTAAAGCGACTTTCTAGTACAAATATTAAATTTTTTGTACTAGAAAGCCATTTTACGAAGTAGTAAGAAAGCCGTCCCAAGAGAAGCCATAGTTAAAAGGAAAAAAGTAAATCTGTTTTTTATTACATAGGTGTAAATTCCTGAGTAACTTCACGCTGCAGACTCAAAAATTGCATACTAGGGTCAAATGAAATAAGACAGGGAAAATACAGTTAATAAAAGGAATAAATACTCAGGAATCATAGATCAATTTGCCTGTTCGATGGAAGGGTTCTCTAACCAGCTGCTAAGTAAACAGTCTTTAGATGCATCAATCAAAGCATTTAATGCAACAAAAGTGTTTGCTAAATTATACCTTTCACCATCCTTGATTCCATCTTGATTTTCAACCCAGAAAAGGTGCGAGCATGCATAAATTGCTCTACACTGATCAGGCTTTTTTAAAAGTTTTGCAGAATACTGCAAGGAAAAAATGAAAAATGAAAAAGATCTCCGAAAGTTTAGACTACGCATGATTAAAAAAGAATAAAAATGTGTTCAACACGCACCCCCGTGGCTTTATGAGTTAGTGTATCTCTATTCTCAACTCCAAAAACAGTCATCCTCTGAAGAGTTCCGATGATTAGGTGTATTGCAGTCACTTGGGCTTTTGAATCCTACATCAACCAATAAGGAAATAAAGAATGGCCAACAGTAGTAGATACAAATAAATGTTTTATTGAACAAGCAATAAACAAAATAGAAAATAAAAACGAATAAACTTGAATATTTGTATTCTAGTTACTTACTGCAACTTCTTCTTCATATAATATAAAAGCTTGAGTAAAAAACTCATACGCAACAGGTTCAAGCTCACAATCATTGGCAGCCTGAGAGACAAGATCAAATCAATAACAATAACTTCTGTAGCAGGTTGTTAAGGAAAAAAATAATTAGAAAATTTCCATACCTCTGCACATTGTAAGTACAGCCTCAGGGAAAGCTCTGATGAAGGAACAGTTGACAATGCCTCAATAATCTGATACGTATTCAGATTTTAAATAAAAAAAATGAGCGAATTAAAAAATGTCAAGAAATAATTTACAAAGAATAGATAAAACAAATAGAAAATGAGTATTCAATGATTCATAAAACTGACCCTAAATAATTTGGATAAGTCCAATGATGAAGGTGATGCTATAAATATTCATGCACAAAGTGATTTTGTGCAAATATGTATATGTATGTATATATATATATACCTATATAATAGATAAAACAAAAATAATAAAATCACCTTAGGTCAAATATGATTTCCCCAGCTACTTACCCTAATATTATTTTGACATTGGATGACAAACAATAAATTATCGCACCTGCGCTGAAGGGTCCAAAAGACAAATGCTGGGGTGGTCAGCTTGGGCGAACGGATACACTTCATGCAGCTAAAAATCTTGCACCCACTTATTCTCGAAAATCTTGGTTACCTTCAACATTTTAGCATATTAAAATGTAATAATCTAGAGAAAGGTTGTTGTAAGTTGTGAATCATAAGGTAAAATAACACAATGCTGAGATAATAAGACTAAGGGTCTAAAAACTTCCAAATCACATGAACCTGATCAATTCAGGCTCTTTTAACTATATCTAACCTGACCAAAATCCAGGTATATCTGCAATTCAAAAATTATACTGCTCTAGCCCGCAGTTATCAACTAAAGGGGGCTTCATTTCATAACCTGTTGTCAAATTAAAAATGGGGACTTCATTTCATCACAGCTTGTCAACTAAGTTAAGAGAACAAAACTATACCCTAGTTTCAAACAACAACAACAACATCAAGCCTTTGTCCCATTACGTGGGGTCGGCTACATGAATCCTTTTTCGCCATTGTGTCCGGTTAAAAGTCAACTTCTCATTTAAATCTAATAAAGAAAGATCATTTCTAATATTTTCTAACAAAGTCTTTTTAGGTCTACCTCTACCTTTCTTAACAAAAGTCAAATCTAATACCTCAACTTTCCTAACTAGTTCATCGGAAGGCCTCCATTTAATGTGACCAAACCATCTAAGGCGACTCTCTCTAATCTTATCTTCCACTGGAGCTACTCCAACTATACCCTAGTTTAAAAAAAAAAAAAAACTATACCGTTGGTAATTAGTGCCTTATTTTTCCCTCTTTTCAAATTTCATGCCAATATATGACAACAATGACATCAGTTGATAACAGCTATGAAATACGAACTTACAGGAAAATATACTGGCTGATTCTATCAACATAACCGAGTAATTGAGGCTTAAAGGTGTCCGCATTTATGTTTCTCCTTGACAATAATCTATCTATTGCACGTTTCATCTATTTTTTTTTATTTCTCAAGTTTCATTTATGTTGCGTTTCAATTTCGTGGCATATTATGCAAATCCTGATTCATAGCCTTCAAAATAAGAAAGGAAATTATATTGGCATAACAAAGTACAATAAAATTTTAATTGAATATATGAGAAGACAAATTAAGAAGAATAACCTGATTCAATATCTGAAAAATTTTCTTCGGAGTCGTTGAAACATCTTCACCGACCTCATCTCCTTCATGGACTTGCAAACGTCTCACTAACTTCAAATCAAAAGCTTACAGCATTAACGGTCTGACATAATTCAATTATAAAGTTATTCTAAATTTAATTTAAAACTAATCTGCACAATATATATATATATAAATTAATGTTTACTATATTTAA
>NW_021326113.1:0-623 GCF_001605985.2 Dendrobium catenatum | reverse complement strand
CCACTCATCATTCTCTTTAATTTATTGACCACGATTCAGCACCATAAAGCATTGTAGATCTCGCCACCATCTTATATAATTTTTACTAAAGTTTGAGGGAGACTATTCTATCACACAAGGCATGATCGCTGCCTCATAAATGGACCCGTTGTGCTCTTCCGTTTGGAGGTACTAGGTTGAGTCAGCAGTCATCGTTAGATGAACTAGAGGATGTTCTTTACATCTCCTAATGTTCTTTATCAGCAATATATGATTGTGCTAATAATATCCCCTTCTATTTCATCATCACTCTGAACTAAAGATCCAAGATATCTAAAATATGTCTTATTAATGACTTGATCGCCTAAAGTCACAATCCCCTCACTATGTCTATTTCCACTAAAATTACACTCCATATATTCAGCTTTAGATCTACTCAAGCAAAAACCTTTAGACTCTAAAGTTGACCTTCATAATTCAAGTCTAAGGAAAGTATTTGGTATATCCTCTTGCAAATGTCTAGTGAGAACATCCATGACTAAAGCAAAAAATATATGGTATGAAGGCTGATCCTTGATGTAATCAAACAGAATAAGGAAAGTACTTAGTCAAACCACCTTGTGACATGTTAAAAGTTAAATTCT
>NW_021326112.1:0-221 GCF_001605985.2 Dendrobium catenatum | reverse complement strand
TCGCCGAACTACCACTGAAGCCTCGCCGGACCACCACCAGAGTTTAATTCACCACCGCCTTAAGGCCCGACGTTCAGACCCGACGTCCTGCTAAAGACCCGACGTTCTCCTGAAGGCCATACGTTCTACTCAAGATCAGATTATCAACACCCGAGCTTCCAAGTGATTTCAGGCCTAACACCCGACTTCTATCAAACAGTTACTAATTGTAAATCTGATCG
>NW_021326111.1:0-542 GCF_001605985.2 Dendrobium catenatum | reverse complement strand
GAAATAAAAGATTAATAAATATTATTTGTTATCATCGAAATCATAAACTCGGAAGCCCGAGTTGCAACACGAGGTCCCAACAAAAGAATAGTAGAAAATACCCTAGGTACATTATAAGGTGAACAAGAATGAGTACCCAAAAAAGAATGGAAGACCAAAAAATAACAACCTACTCTAGCTTCCCTTCTAAAATACGATCACAATGATCACCTGCATAAAATGAATTCCGAAAAAAGCATAATGCCCAAAAAAGACATAGCAAAAATAGAATTGAATACTAGCATAAAGAATAATACAACAGTTATAGGTCCAATAAGTTGTCCAAAATTCCATCTAGATATTAATCAAAATGAAATTCTTAACCCACCAGCAAAAAATATACCTGATAAGATAGAAACAACACACTAAATTGTTAAGAAAGCTGCTATTTGCATGTTTTAAATTCTTGAAACTTGTAAAGTTTTGATGATTCCAAATATTATTGTTTTAAAGTTTTGTTTTTCTTCTAACACTTTTTAGAAGAATTGTTTTTGCTCTTGTGT
>NW_021326110.1:0-300 GCF_001605985.2 Dendrobium catenatum | reverse complement strand
CATAAACTGCCATTTGAACAACGATCTAAAAAGACAACGTCGATTCTTGAAATTGTGCATTCTGATGTATGGGGACCGGCTCCAACGCTCTCACACTCTGGTTTTCTTTACTACGTTATTTTTGTTGATGATCATTCTCGTTTTACGTGGCTATTTCCACTGCGATATAAATCGGATGTATTTTCTATTTTTATAAATTTTAAAACAAAGTTGAGAAACTAACATCCTGTAAGATAAAATGTTTGCGTATAGATGGCGGAGGAGAATATTGCAATAAGTCGTTCAAACAGTTTCTTTACA
>NW_021326109.1:0-201 GCF_001605985.2 Dendrobium catenatum | reverse complement strand
CGTGGGAGCGGGAGATTTCGCGGGAGGGGCCGCAGAAGGAGATAATTCATTTTTACTATTTCTTCTTGATACGTCATGCGAAAATTAACTTGATCGGGCACGAATCTCGAGGCAAAAATCGAGTTGGAAACTTCAAAAATTAAATCTGGAAGCACCTGAACTCTAATTTCAGCGAGCTTACAGTCAAACTGAGCGTCTCGG
>NW_021326108.1:0-235 GCF_001605985.2 Dendrobium catenatum | reverse complement strand
GCATTGGGTGCACCAGACCCAGACCTACCTCCCATACTGAACCCAGGGTCTGACCTGACCTAGATCGAGCTCACTTTGACTCAAACCAAGCAGGTTCGAGCCCAACCGAGCCACCGGATTGACCCCAGCTTCCTCAGGCCAAATTGGCTCCACTCTCGGCTCCAGTATGTCCCCATCGGCCTTCCCTGGTCAACCTGAGCCAGACCATGGCCGGCGGCGGTCGGAACCAATGGAG
>NW_021326107.1:0-264 GCF_001605985.2 Dendrobium catenatum | reverse complement strand
GAATTTGATGAGTTAAATAAAAATCATTGTGAATTAGGTGAAAAGCATGATGCATTAAAAGTTTCACACACATCACTTGAATCTGATTTTAAGAAGTCTAAAGAGATGGAGAAAAATTTGAGGATTGAAAATGAGGTCTTAAAAAGCACAAACTTGAAGATTCAAAATGAATTAGAAACATGTAAGAAAACTAGGATGACACCTACTTTTGATCAATTACCAAAACGTAGGAAGAGGAATTATAACTCAAACCACTTAAGAAAT
>NW_021326106.1:0-308 GCF_001605985.2 Dendrobium catenatum | reverse complement strand
ACTGATCGGCCAGGATGATTGTGAGATCGGCCGGGACGATCAAGACAAATTTCAATCGTCCAAGACTGTATCCAGGGTGATGCTCTGGCCGATCCTCAAAGTTTTGTACTGATCGTCCAGGCCAATGTTCATATATGCCTGGACGATAAAGTTGGCTAATTGCAATTAATGAGCTCCTTTGAAGCTCTTCTATTTAAGAGCTCTTGTTCAATATTTTTCAAAACCCTTGGCTGCTGCCTTGACCTGAGAAGACCTTGAGGAGAGAAAAAGTGAGAGGAAGAGAGAGAGGATCTTGTGAGGGGGAGCTT
>NW_021326105.1:0-354 GCF_001605985.2 Dendrobium catenatum | reverse complement strand
TATCATACATGATGATATAAATATCATCCTGTATGATCATCGCAAATTTTGCTCAATCAGCCCGGACGGTTTGGGACAATTATTTATATCGTGCAGGACGATAGTATATCATCCTGTATGATTAGTTCAAATCATAGAATATCATCCAGAATATCGCCCTGAATGAGTGTCTAGATGACATAAAAATAATTTAATTATCTAGGCCGATCTCATGATCATCCTGGATGATTAGTTCAATTCAGTACATATCGTCTAGAGCATCGCCATGAATAGAAGCTGACTGATGTTTTATCATCTAGGAACAACTAAGGTTTTTGAACTGATCATCCTGGCCAATCCTGAGATCATCCAAGA
>NW_021326104.1:0-280 GCF_001605985.2 Dendrobium catenatum | reverse complement strand
TTCCACGGTGGTCTCGTCTTCAAATCCTACGTCGAAAAAGGGTGATCGTAGAATGTTGATGCTCCCGTCGGCGTTGAATACAAGACCCCACTCAAGCTCCGGTTCCGCCATTCATGCTTGATGTTGGCAAATCTTTCAAAGGAACGAACTTTGAGTGATGGTGAAGGAGGAGCCTTGCGCCAAAAGAAGGGAGGATGGGGTATGAGAGGTCGGCGGGATCTCCAAGGGGAAGGGGGCGGCGGGTTCCAACAAGGAGAGGCTAGGGTTTGAAATTGCAATC
>NW_021326103.1:0-1730 GCF_001605985.2 Dendrobium catenatum | reverse complement strand
TTTTCCATATCTCTCCCTTTTCACTCACTCTCTCTCTACCCCGCCCTCTCTCTTTCGCTCTCTCACTCTCCCTCTTTCTAGTCTCTCTTGCTTTCTCTCTATCTATCGCTCTCTCTCTCTCTCTCATGTTCTTTCTCTCTCTCTCCCTCTCACTTTCTTTTCACTCTCCCTCTCTTTTCTCTCTCCCTCTCCCTCTCTTTTTCTCTCTCTCCCTCACGATCTCTCGCTCTCTCTATCCCTCTTGTTCTCTCTCTCTCCCTCTCACTCTCTTTTCACTATCCCTCTCTTTTCTCTCTCCCTCTCCCTCTCTTTTCTCTCTCTCCCTCTCAATCTCTCGCTCTCTCTAACACTTGCTATTTATCTATCTCTCTTGTTCTCTCTCTCTCCCTCTCACTCTTCTCTCTCTCTCTCTAGCTCTCTCATATATCTCTCTCCCTCTCCCTCTCTTTTCTCTCCCTCAATCTCTCTCTTCCTATCTTGCTCTAACTCAAAGTCACAATCAACAAAATTGATCTACCCTAAACTAAAATAACACTTAATAAAAAAAATTTAGATCTAACAAAATGATTACAACATTACATCTTTGCTTACTACCTAAATCATCCAAAATATCTCTAACACTTGATGTGTAGTGAGAACAAATAATCAAAGAAAAACCATAAAAAATAACCTTAAGATAGAAATCGGACGGTTTGGGGTCAGACTAGGTCGGCGGTCGAACGTCAGAGTTTAACCGTCGACGGTCGGAGAAGCTTCGTCGGCGGTGGTCAGATTGGGGTCGGCGGTTGGAGTAGATTCGTCGGCGGCGGTCGGACGAGCGGAGGTGAGCGAGCGTAGGCGACGACAGAGCGACCGAGAGAGAGAAGGAAAGAGTAAAAATGAAATGCAAGGTGGGGTCTGGTTGTATTAGGGCTCCTACCGGCGGCTTTCCGGCGGTTTGGACCGCCGGTAAAAATTCACTTATCAATGGTGGTCCAAGCCGCCGGTAAACTGTCGGTTAATATTGATGTCCGGCGGTTTACCGTCGGTTTAGGGACCGCCGCTTGTACCGGCGGCTTAACGTAGCAAAATTATCGGTTAGGCCGCCGTTAAAAGCCGGCGGTCACACCGCCGGCTATGCCGCTGGTAACACCGGCGGTCCATGAACCGCCGGTAATGGGCATTTTTCCTGTAATGAACAATGTGAATGCTACGTCTCTTAAACATTGTAGCAATACTTGAAGTTGTGGGATAGTATTTCCCAGAGGCGGCGCCAAATTATTGCAGGCTAGAATATACGTGGCAATAGAGTTGAAATACTTTCGTCTTAGCGTTGTACGAATATTCAACACATAAACATGAAAGAAAAATAACACCAGGATTTTTACATGGAAAAACCGAAAGAGGGAAAAAACCATGGGGCTGTTACAACTCGGGCTTCCGAGTTTATGATTTTGATTGATCAAACAAAATAATATTCTATTAATCTCTTATTTCTTACACCTAGTATTCTGGCAGTGCATTTGTCTTTTTATGTCTAGATATTTTTCAGTACATGCTATGCACACGCTTCTTAATTGATAAGGATTACCAAGGTCCAAGATGCCTAATAGGAATTGATCGTAACTACAAAGCTAGCTGTAATTTCAAATATTGAGTTACAGTTCTGTAATGATATTATGTTAGTTTGTTGTCATGCACACAAATAGGAGTAAAAATGATTATAATATAATTTCACCACTTTCTGTTCA
>NW_021326102.1:0-217 GCF_001605985.2 Dendrobium catenatum | reverse complement strand
ACTTAAGGGCAAGTGCCCACACGCAGACAATCCAAGGGCAATCAATCCACAACATCAAACACATGCGCAGAAAAGAAAAATCCTAATCCTAGCATGCCTAAGGGGCTGTGCACCTAAGTGTGTGTGGCTTGTGTAGCATGTCACACTAAGGGTGTTTGGTTTTGTTTTAGAATGAAGATGTTTAATCTTTATCCAAGGGTGGTTCACTTTAAGTTGT
>NW_021326101.1:0-267 GCF_001605985.2 Dendrobium catenatum | reverse complement strand
TGTTATAATAAGCACAATATGCTTTATGCATACTATATTTAATGCATATTTACTATTGCCAACTGAGGATTGCGGGTTAGGTTCAAGTCGATTTGTTTAGGAATACGTTGGGTCTTTTCAACAACAACAGAACCTCATTTTAAACTGAAATATAACCATGTTGGACATAATTTAAATAGTTGTAATGTACAAAATTATATTCATATATTGTTGCTTTATGCTAATTATATTTGTGGATTTGCAGTTGCCAACTGAAGTTTGTAGCTT
>NW_021326100.1:0-287 GCF_001605985.2 Dendrobium catenatum | reverse complement strand
AGTACTTATCAACTGTGGAGCATACCTTGAAAGAGCTATAAATTCTGCTTCATATTGAATGACAGTCTTTGTTCCCTGCTTAAGATTCACAAAATTTTCCTGCATTGCCTGCTTTGCTGATGGAGGAACATACCATTCTCTGAATACTTGCTCAAATTCTTCCCACACAATTTGTTCCTCAGATCTACCTCTGAATTTCTCCAATTGTTGTCCTCTCCACCATCTTTCTGCTTCACCCTCTAGCATAAATATTGCTAGAGCTACCCGTCTATTCTTAGGACATCTCA
>NW_021326099.1:0-546 GCF_001605985.2 Dendrobium catenatum | reverse complement strand
GACAAATTCATAAAACTCATAGTGTATGACACCTTTAGTACCTTGAGGACAAAACTATGTTTTATAGACATTCATGCTTAATTCAAGAGAAATAAAAGAAGGCCTAACATATTTCCTGATCATCACACATGCATTTCAATGAAGCATAACAATCTTTAAATTTTTTTGATCATACTATGTGATTCACATTCATACTATACGATATGCACAAATACATAATTCACGACCTTTTATTGCATCAATGGTCCATATTAATTCACTGATATACACATCATATTGAGCAAACCTCTCTTTGTAATGTATGATCTATGTGTCACTAACCATTGAGGAATTCAATCAATTTGGTATAAAATTATTGCCATTCGTACTATACAATACCTCCCTTTATACTGTATGATACATGTGTTAAATGGATTGGGATGAATTTAATTTAGCCGATATGATAATAATTGAAGTTCATATTGTACAAACATGTGTTTGTATTGTACGATACTTTTCATCAAAAGTCATGCCAATGATCCCTTGGGACAAATAAAATTCCTTAAG
>NW_021326098.1:0-539 GCF_001605985.2 Dendrobium catenatum | reverse complement strand
GTATCTGCCTGACAAAATCGGGTCAGCAAACAAAGGAGTCACAACGCCTGGTGTCTGCCTAATCGGAACAAGACACTCAGGGAAAAGGGTGGCGAGGAGTTCCTGCTAGGTGCTCTGTCAGGCCCTTTCTGCCAAGTAAGTCGATGTCCACTCGGCGCTTATGCCCGCAGTAGGACAAAAGAAAAAGAAAACCTCTGCTCGGTGTATGTGCCTGCAGCAGGGTCTTTATTAGGCGCATATGCCAAAAGAAGTGTAACGAAAGAACACTCAACACAGTCAACTGGCGCATATGCCAGCAATGATGTGGAGAGGAAAGAGTCACCTCTGCTCGGTGTATGTTCCTGCAGCAGAGTCCCTACCCGGCGCATATGCCTGTAGTAGGATAAAGAAAAAGCACTCAACATAATCACCCAGCGCATATGCCTGTGATGATATGAGTAGGAAAAAGTGTTGAGGAAAGCCTCCCAGGGACTCCGTCAAGCTCTCTCAACTAGAAAAACCTAATATCCACCAGGCGCATATGCCTGCACTAGGATAAA
>NW_021326097.1:0-268 GCF_001605985.2 Dendrobium catenatum | reverse complement strand
GATTATGAGAAAAGCTCATGGTGGTGTTTTGATGGGACATTTTTGTGAAGATAATATTTTAGGAATTTTGCGTGAACATTTATTTTGCCTTACATGAAATTTGATGTGGAAAGAATTTGTAAGAAGTTTATAACATGTAAATCGATTATGTTTAAGTTAAAACTCCATAATTTGTGCACTCCTTTTTCAGTACCTAATGAACCTTGGTTTAATATTTCAATGGATTTTATTTTGGATTTACCTGAGAGGGGGAGAGATTCAATCTTTT
>NW_021326096.1:0-1157 GCF_001605985.2 Dendrobium catenatum | reverse complement strand
TACTCCGATTTCAGTAAACTTACAGTCAAACTGAGCGTCTTGGAAATACAAACCCAATGACACCAAATTTGACTCAATCCAAGCCCAAATAAGTCCAAATCAAGGACCTAAAGCGATGTTGGAAGGTTCAAACCATAATTTGAGTTACCAAACAGTCTCCGATTTTGGCGAGCTTATAGTCGAATCGAACGGATCGACGAGACGAATCCAACGAGCCCAAGATCGTTGGATTCCGACATCACTAAGGCCTTCAAATGGCTGACAAACAGTGTATGATCAAAGGATTTAGTATCAGCCATCCATTCAACAACTCTCTGTTCGCCCCTGATCTCACACCTATTTACAAGCCATGCAACTCCAGAAAAACTTTAAATAGAGCCCTCATTCTTCACAAGAGGAACTCAAGTGAAGAGAGAGAAGAAGAACGAAATAAGAAGAAAAAGGGGAAAGGGAGAATCCTCTCCTCCTCGACCACCGCCGGAGTTCATCCTGCCGCCCGAACACGTCGAGATTCTGCGTGATATTCGGGAGAACCCAGGAATTCTGTCCAACTTCCACGTGATGCTGAAATTCTTCCCAATTTACAATAGAGTTCTCTCCTAACGCCGAAACTCCGCCCAAGTGAAGCCGGAGTTCTCCTCTGCCACCAACAGACGTCGGACTTCTACCCGACGTTGGAACTTCACTCTTCTCCAAGTTTTTACCTGATGCCAGACTTCTACCGGTTATCGGACCTCGCTGGACGTCTACGCGAAGATGGATTTCTTTCCATTATTGGACTTCTACCTGACGCTGTCCTTCTGATCTTCGTCGTCAGACTACAATCTTTCCGACCTCCGTCGCCCGCCTACTATGGTCCTCTTGACTTATGTCGCCCGCCGAATACAGTTCTTCCGACCTCCATCGCCCGCCGACTACGGTCCTCCTGACTTATGTCGCCTGCCGACTACAGTCTTTCCGACCTCTGTCGCCCTCCAACTACGATCCTCCTTACTTACGTCGCCCGCTGACTACAGTCCTTCTGACCTCCGTCGCCAACCGACTACAGTCCTCCTGACATACGTTGCCCACCGACTACAAGTCTTCCGACCTCCGTCGCCCTCCCACTACGGTCCTTCCGACCAAACGAACATGTCAACAATGACTCTTTGTATTAA
>NW_021326095.1:0-320 GCF_001605985.2 Dendrobium catenatum | reverse complement strand
AATAAGGATTGGTTCAAAGTTTGAGCACTTATTTTTGAAGGTCAAGGGAGGAGAAGTAGGAGACATTTGGGATTTTGAAAATAATTTAGAAATTCCCTAGTCGATCTTATGTGTTGGGCTTTAAATTTTTTATTGAAAAGAATTTGATTTAAGTTATCGATTTACTATAAAGTTGGAATTATATTTCTGGAAGGTGGGGTCTTAAGATTTTTAGTCAACCCTAGATAATAACTATATTTTGGGCATTGAAAAATAATAGCCCAAACCTACCAAATGCAATGCAAATTTTGACTTACCCCAATATGGATTGGGGAGCTAAC
>NW_021326094.1:0-237 GCF_001605985.2 Dendrobium catenatum | reverse complement strand
CCAAATCGGCTTTCAATTGGCCGACTTCGCCTTCCAAAACGTCAACCTTCTTCCCGGCCATCGATCTTCTCAAGATTCACGAAGATCTTCTTCCGGAACAAAAAATCCGCTGAAATCTTCAGGAAATCAACCCCCAACGTCCAAAAAAAAGGCTCTGATACCAATTTGATAGGAAATACTTGAGTTCGCAAGCAATCCTAATCCAAATCAGTGAAAATTTAACAGCGAAACTGCTGT
>NW_021326093.1:0-218 GCF_001605985.2 Dendrobium catenatum | reverse complement strand
TTATTGTATTAACATAATGGACATCTATTCATAATGCACAATAAAAGATAGACAATATAACCATTAGAAGAATATTATATTTGAGGATTAGGAATGTGAAGGGGTTGACAACGTGACATGGATATAAGTTGTTTTAAAATAGTTTGTGAAGTGTAGATTTAGTGCTTTATGTTATACCTTACTAGAGTGAATAGAAAATATTGATTCATAAATACTTG
>NW_021326092.1:0-278 GCF_001605985.2 Dendrobium catenatum | reverse complement strand
TACAAAAAAAAAGCTAGTGTACATGCTCGGTACCGCTCAGTACATGCTTATTACCGCTAGGTACAAGCTTGGTACCTCTAGGTACATGCTCGGTACTGCTAGGTACATGTTCGGTACCGCTCGGTACATGCTCGGTACCGCTTGATATCTTTCCATACAAATAACTTACGAACTTTAAAAACAAGCGGAACTTCAAAATTACTCTTACCCTGATAGGTCGAACCCCGCCAGGGGGCAGTGCCCCCCTTGGACCCCCGACAGACCGGTATATTGTTGTA
>NW_021326091.1:0-239 GCF_001605985.2 Dendrobium catenatum | reverse complement strand
CGCCCCTGACTGAGTGGGGAGAGCGAAGAACCAACGCAACAGTGGGATGGAAGAGCACAAAATCCTAACTCTCTTCCATGTCCTTCTAGATCTTCTGCTTTCTTGTCAAGATATTTTGATAAAAAAAAAATATTCAGGAAAATACTAACCAAAGTACCTATTTGGGTTGATACAAACTATTTAGAATTTTTTTTTTTGTGACAAGAAAAAATATTATTTGTTCAAAGGAAAAAAGTTGT
>NW_021326090.1:0-1082 GCF_001605985.2 Dendrobium catenatum | reverse complement strand
TCAAAGTCATCCTCAAACTCTTCTTCATCTATAATATATACATGAATACAACAATATACCAATCTGCTGGGGCTCCAAGGGGGCGCTGCCCCCTGGCGGGGTTTGACCTGCCCGGTCAGGTCGAGGGGTCAAGTGGCAGCGCTCCTGCAGGGGTTTCTGGGGCAGCGCCGAGCAATATCGAGCATGTACCTAGTGGTACCGAGCATGTACCGGTCAGTACCGAGCGATACTGGCTCGGTACCGAGCATGTACCTAGTGGTACCAAGCATGTACCGCTCATTACCGAGCATATACTTGCTCGGTACCGAGCGATACTGGCTCAGTAATGAGGATGTACCTACTGGTACCGAGCATGTACCGCTCGGTACCAAGCATGTACCTACTGGTACATGTACCGCTCGGTACCGAGCATGTACGGTACGGTACCGAGCATGTACCGCTCGGTACCGAGCATCTACGGCTCAGTATCGACATATACTTGCTCGGTACCGAGCGGTACCTAGCGAGTAGCGATACCTATCAATACCGAGCCTGTACTGAGCGGACGAATGAAAGATAGCCGAATCAAGAGTTATTCAAGCTTTCGTTACTGCATGCCAAAGTCTCACCTGCTCTTCCGACCTAACCAAGGCCTGAACGTTACCTGCACTCACAACTTCGGCTTCGTTTCCTGCTTTCGAAACCGTTATTGCTTTCGGCTTCGTTTCCTGCGTCGTCTCCTTCCGACTTCGTCTCCTGCACTCATGGCTTCATCTCCTTCTCTCACGGCTTCGTCTCTTTCCCTCACAGCTTCGCCTCCAGTTCGCCTTTCAATTCTCACAGGAAGCCCTAATCCTATACGCGAACATGAATCGACTGCGTTGTATTTACATATATACCGAATAAAAAATTTCGAGGTGGTGCATCGTATTGCCTCGAGGTGTTACGCTCTGATGCGTACGCCTCCTGCGAAAAAATCGTAAGCTTCGCTGGATGGTTCGAGGCCTAAGCACCGATACACATGACTTCCGCCTCAAGTTAAGGCGCGACTCAATGCGGACGCCTCGTCCGTTCTTTTAATGGTTGATATATATATATATATA
>NW_021326089.1:0-326 GCF_001605985.2 Dendrobium catenatum | reverse complement strand
GCTAGAATAGAACACATAGAGCACTTATCACTTTTTAGAATTCAGAGCTCCTTCGATGTCATACTATGAGTTATGCAATTTGAATGCAATAATAAGTAATTATGATAATGTATTTATACCAGAGTTGCCTATAGTAATTATCATTGCATGTATGAAAAAGCTCCCACAAAACTTTTTTTAATTCCAATTATAATTTTGGATGTATATCCAAAACAGTGTTTTATGCTATTTTATAGAACTATTATGAAAGCAAGAAATGCCTCATTTATGCAATACACACATAATTCAATATAGAGAACACCAATTGATAAAAAATTGACTTAGAG
>NW_021326088.1:0-509 GCF_001605985.2 Dendrobium catenatum | reverse complement strand
TTCTTTCAAATTTGAATTCAAATTGTTGCCTAAATTAACTCCTCTATTTTAGGAAGTATTTGATTTAGATCTAATTTTGAAATGTTAATTTCAAGAGGATTTAAGTTAAATCTTTCCTAATTTTAAAACCTAAATTATGAATCTTTATTTGCTCTCAATTAACTCCCATCAGCCATGTATGCCGCCGGCCCCATGGGAACCATTTAGGATTTGATTATTAATTATTTCCTAATCCCCTTTGGGAAATAATTAATATTTCTTTTCCCCACCTCCACAGCCGAAACTCCCCCACCCCCCTTTGATTTACATTATTTCCTAAGTGAGCCATTTACTTTAGGAAGTATTTTAAATTCCCTCAATTCCCCTCCCTCTTACCCGTAACTCCTTTTGGCCAAATCCAGCATTTTGATTTCTCAAATCAAAGGAAATTGTTTGGGATTTCAAGCTTCCCTCATCCAGAGCCCGCCGCCTCCCCTTCTAGCCTTCTCTTTCTCTAAATTCCTCTCACC
>NW_021326087.1:0-209 GCF_001605985.2 Dendrobium catenatum | reverse complement strand
GCCTCGGTGTGAAACAAAGGTGATGATTAATTAAACATTAAAAGTAAAATATTTCTAAAATCAACCTTAAAATACTAAGATCTGAATCTTAACTAAATTTCCTTTGCCTTTTTCAACAAATCAAACACAAACAATTTTAATTAAACAATCCCATATAGGATCCACCAAAGCCACACAGCCGACACACACATAGATGAGTTTGTTAGGAC
>NW_021326086.1:0-263 GCF_001605985.2 Dendrobium catenatum | reverse complement strand
TACTTTTAATCCTTCATACAAATAAAACTTATAGTGCTTTTTAACTATTTTACTTATGCGGCACTCTTCATTTATGCCAAACTAACAAAAACTAAGCTCATATATATTAAAAAACAAAAAAAAGACAATTCAACAATTACTATACAAAGCCTTGACTGGTCCAATGAAGCCGCCCTCCGCTACATCGCTGAGCTAGCAATCGACATCTCGCTGCATCAAAACCCTGGACATTGAGACCCAAACTCCAGATCTTATTCAGCCGC
>NW_021326085.1:0-270 GCF_001605985.2 Dendrobium catenatum | reverse complement strand
CTATAGGATGTTGATAGAAGACTTACTCTAAATAGGCGGATCAACTGGAAACCAAAGTAGGGAATACCTAGCTTTGGGTCTAAGGAAGGGCACCACCCAACCTTAGGACCATAGGATGCTGATAGAAGACTTACTCCTAATGGACAGATCAACTGGAAACCAAGGTAGGGAATAGCTAACCTTGGGTCTAAGGAAGGGAATCACCCAACCTTAGACCTATAGGATGCTGATATAAGACTTACTCCTAATAGGCAAATTAACTGGCAAACT
>NW_021326084.1:0-1078 GCF_001605985.2 Dendrobium catenatum | reverse complement strand
ATTTCTCATATGAGAAGAGTGTTGAACTTGTCAGATATGCCTTAGGCTTGTTGAAGACGCCTAGAGCTTATGTCCCGCGGCTGAACGCGAGAGAGGTCGGGGGGGGGGGGGGTCGAAATGTGATAGATTTGAAGAAATTTAATGCCCGTGCTTTTAAGAGATTTAAACAGCCGAGAAACGATGGTAACTTGTGTGAATTTTATAGAGGAAACGGTGTTGTTGCGAACACACGAGATTATTGAAATAGGTGCAGACAGCAGGCGAAAAATAAAAAGACAACGGGAAAAATAAAAGACACGAGAGTTGTGGATAGTGGGTGGGTTGGTCAATAGCTTGACCTACATCGCACTCCCGGAGGGGCGGAGCCCTCTGACGTATCTGCCGGCTCAATACCGCGGAGCTAGGGTGAGCTCCGTCCTTGTTTGTAGCGCCAGAGCAGAGGGGGAGGGAAGCTTTACGAGGAAACTCTCTTCCACCACGTACCGTGCAATGTGGCAGGAGACCCGTGGTGTGCCTTGTTACACTCTATTCTAGTGGTTGGAAATGAGGGATCTATTTATAGATTTACTAGAGTGGCATAGCTTGTAAATAGGTGTGAGATCAGGGACAAATATGGAGTGGTCGAATGGACGGCCGATATTGAATCTCTTGATTGTGCACCATTCGTCAAACATTTGAAGGTCTTAATGATGTCAGAATTTGGCGATCTTGGGTTCGTTGGATTTGTCTCATTAAGCCGCTTAATTTGACTATAAGAACGTCATATTTGTAAACCATTTGGTAACTCGGATTATTGTTTGAACTTTCCAAAAGTGCTTCGGGTCTTTGCTTTGGACTCATTTGGGATCAGATTGAGTCAAATTTGGTGTTGTTGGGTTTGTATTTCCGAAATGCTCAGTTTGACTATAAGTTTGCTAAAAAAAGAGTTTAGATGATCCCAAATTTAGTTTTTGATGTTTTTGGGTTGATTTTGCCTCGAGATTCGTGCCCGGTCAAGATAATTTTTTGAGGATATTTTTAAACTTCAAAGCTCCATGTGTCCAGAAATATGTGTCACAAAATTTGGAGGATTTTCCAT
>NW_021326083.1:0-940 GCF_001605985.2 Dendrobium catenatum | reverse complement strand
GAATGCTACACCCTCTCACTTATCTGATTGTGTGCTTGATCTTCGTACAATGCTAAGATGTTAAACTATATATTTCTCTATCGCCGCGAATATTCCAGGATGCAACAAGAATAATTATTATCCCATAAAATGAGTACAAGGAAAAAAATATTTACTAGAAGCACATATATTTTATGTTCATATTTAAATAAAGAAATAAAATATTTGTTTCAATAAAATATCAAATTAATATCAATTTCTTAATTGCTCCCTATCGTCTAATGTTGAAATTATGAATGTATGTTATTCATTTAAATCAAATCGATAATTTATTAATATTATTTATTGTATATATCAATATTATTGATACATTCTCAAAAATTTATTTTGACCGGGCATGAATCTCGAGGCAAAATCAAGTTGGAAACTTTCAAAATTAAAATTGGGATCATTCGAACTCCGATTTTATCAAACTTACAGTCGAATTGAACGTCTCAAAAATATGAACCCAACTTCGCCAAATTCGACTCAATTCGAGCCCAAATGGGTCCGAATTGAGGATTTGAAGTGCTGTTGAAGATCTACCGGACCACCACCTGAGTCCCTCCCTTCCACTGAACTAGCACCTGAGGCCTTGAGCTTCGCCGAATCACCACCTGAGGCCCTCGCTTTAGCGCGGACCACCACCTAAGGTCCTGAGCTCCGTCGGACCACCACCTGAGGCCCTGAGCTCCACCGGACCTCCACATGAGACCCTCACTTCCACCGAACCACCACCTGAGGCCTTGAGCTCCGCTACACCACCACTTGAGGCCCACTTTCACTGGACTACCACCTGAGGCCCTGAGCTCCGTCGGACCACCACCTAAGGCCCTGAGTTCTGCCACTTCCGCTAGACCACCACCTGAGGTCCTGAGCTCCGTCGGACCACCACCTAAGGCCCTGAGTTCTGTCGGACCAC
>NW_021326082.1:0-205 GCF_001605985.2 Dendrobium catenatum | reverse complement strand
GTCTACCCTTTGGAATAGATGTGGTTCCTTGCGAAAGAGCTAAGGCCTCCCTTACCTGGTCCTCAATTAGTCGCTTAATGTATTTCTGAGGCGGAATCGGAAGAGCGGTGGAAATTGTGGGGTAAACTGGAGGTGCTTCTACTGGACAAGGAAGGGTCACAGGCGGCGACTCGAGAGGTTTGGAACTAAATTCTGCCTTTTTGGC
>NW_021326081.1:0-319 GCF_001605985.2 Dendrobium catenatum | reverse complement strand
ATGCCAGGTTTTCAATGTTTTAAAATAGGACTTTTTGAACTTAGATCAGTTCCTGCCTATAAGATTCAAAAATCCGGTATGAAAATACTTAAGTGAGTAATAGCAAATCTTTAAGTAATAAATTGTTGTTAAGTAATTAATGATTCTGAAAAGGTGCCTCCTTTAGGCGTGTGAGTATGAGAGCAGTTAGTGGGCTGGCTCTTATTTAATCCTAATTAATTTTCATTCACGTCAGCCAACTAATAGGGAATAGATATTTCTATTGGATAAGAATGGAAGCAATTAGTGTAGTGTGTGGGCCCCTCTTCCTACCTTTTCA
>NW_021326080.1:0-239 GCF_001605985.2 Dendrobium catenatum | reverse complement strand
GTATGTGAATTTGGGAAGACATTTGGTTGGCAGATTTGGTTGTATCTTATTCTTACTCTACGCTAGTAATGTGGTAGAGAAGGTGGGCTAATTTCTCTTCTTTCCAACAAAATCAGTCAGATTTTAGATTTTTGGCAAACAACGACTATCTGTATTTGACATTAAGTGAAATTTAACGATTTGTCGAAGAGGTCACACATGCTGCATAGTTCAATTCTTGAGAATGTTTGGCTTGAATG
>NW_021326079.1:0-211 GCF_001605985.2 Dendrobium catenatum | reverse complement strand
GTCTTATATAAATAGATTTTTCAACCATAAGTTATAAACATTAAAATAAAAACAGCGAAAAAATAAAGAACACCAAATTTATAGTGGTTTGATCAAAACCAGACCTACATTCACTCCTTGGAGGCACCCTCCGAGTAGTGCACTAATACCACTAGTGACTCTCCTTTAGCACCAACAGCAAGGCGGAGAAATCTTTACAACCACCACTACC
>NW_021326078.1:0-211 GCF_001605985.2 Dendrobium catenatum | reverse complement strand
TAATGGTGGATGGTGCACAGGTATTGGTGCTCCCCCATCCCCCTATGGCTCGACCTCTGATATAGAATGTACCTTATGATGTTTGTCACTGTAAACCACATTAGAGGAGCCATTGAAGTAAAATATTAGATGGTGATTGGCTGAAGCAGGGTAAGTCAGGTTATACTTGGTGTTTAGGAAATATGTTATAACATGTTCAAATATTAGATTT
>NW_021326077.1:0-301 GCF_001605985.2 Dendrobium catenatum | reverse complement strand
CAGACTGTCCGATAACCGCAGAGAATAATTTCTCCATAAATAGACCCTAATTTTCACCAAACTCTAATTAAATTTACTCAACTTCCAAAAATAAATCATGCACAAATCATAAATCGGCTGGATAATTTAATCAAAATTAAAAATTAATGTAACTTTAAAATAATTATAATTCTTCAATAGCCCAAAATGGCATTTTTTTTATCATACACCTTAGCACTAAATTCCCTCGCGGGTGACTAGAAATGCCACGTCATCGATTCTGCTCTATAAAGAACCTCCAAACCTTTCTGCTCCCTTACCA
>NW_021326076.1:0-308 GCF_001605985.2 Dendrobium catenatum | reverse complement strand
ACTTTTATTAATGGTCGTTCATTGTCGGATCACTGCCATATAGCTCAAGAAATTTTTCATAAGCTTAGAATCACAAATAATAAAAAAAGTTTTATGGTGATCAAACTAGACATGGAACAAGCTTATGACAATATGAGTTGGGATGCTTTAGAACAAGTGTTGAATTTGTTTGGCATGCCGGCAAAGATGATTGTGCTGATCATGGAGTGTGTAAAGAGTGCCAGATTTTTTGTCATCATTAATGGTAAAGCTTCCAAGTGGATCAATGCAGCAAATGGCTTTCGTCAAGGTTGCCCTCTCTCCCCTTA
>NW_021326075.1:0-420 GCF_001605985.2 Dendrobium catenatum | reverse complement strand
AAAATATTTTTCAACCACAGAGTTTTTAAAACTAAAAATTAAAATGCGGAAACGTAAAAATAGTAAAGTAAATGACATAAGATTTATAGTGGTTCGGTCTAAAACCAGACCTACATCCACTCCCTAGAGGCACCCTCTGAGTATTGCACTAATACCAACAGTGACTCTCCTTTTGCACCCACAGCAAGGCGGAGAAGCCTTTACAACACACTCTTTTCACCATCACCGGTGCGGTAGAGAACCGTCGTCCTTTTACACAATCCCCAGTGTTGACAGAGAATCGTCCGTCCTTTCACACAATCCACAGTGTTGACAGAGAACCGTCGTCCTTTTACACAATTCCCAGTGTTGGCAGAGAACCGTCCATCCTTTCACACAATCCACAGTGTTGGAAGAGAACCGTCGTCCTTTCACACTCTC
>NW_021326074.1:0-203 GCF_001605985.2 Dendrobium catenatum | reverse complement strand
TTGAATGTCCATTTGCACCCAAGAATGGGTGTATTGGTCGGTGGTTGAACGAGTGTCCAAGTAGTCTGTTTCTGAAGTGCGTGAAACTCGTCAGACATTGCTTGATGCCAGTGAGGTTGCTTGACGGCATGAGCGTAGGTGTTCGGGGTCAAGTTGTGAGGAGTGGTGGTTAGTAGAGACATGATTTGTTTTGGTTTGGTAAT
>NW_021326073.1:0-278 GCF_001605985.2 Dendrobium catenatum | reverse complement strand
TTGTTTGGTTATAAGGAATTAAAAGAAAGAAAAAAAATTAACAAAGCAATTTAAATGAAATCTGTTTTTTTATGAAGGAAATTAGTGAAATATTTTTTCATATTTACTGGGTAGATGAGAATTTCAGCTTATGCTTCTTGCAAGGATATGGCATCTATTTCATGTCATTGATTTAATAAAATTCTCTTACTATTTTTCACTAGGGTTAGATAAGGAATTTTCCATGTAATAATACATTTATTTGAGTTAGACTACTATCGTTTTAGAAGGATGGGAGC
>NW_021326072.1:0-269 GCF_001605985.2 Dendrobium catenatum | reverse complement strand
ATAAAACCTCTCGTTGTAAAGCTTTCACGGAACTCAAATCATCAAACCTCTCAACATAAAACAATTCGCAAAATATAATTCACAAAATTCATCATAAAGCAACCATAGAACCACTCATAAAATCTTTCAATACAAAAAAAATAACATTTCTTAAAACTTCTCAATCATAAAGAAATTCACAAAACTCTCACATTAAACAAATTCATAAAACCTTCGTGTAAAGCATGCAACTTTCTCAAAATGTTTTGTAAAGAAAATTGCGAACACCT
>NW_021326071.1:0-239 GCF_001605985.2 Dendrobium catenatum | reverse complement strand
TTTTAACATCAAACATTTATGGGCTGAATGCAACTTCTTAATGGAAATACTAATGGTATTTGAACCATACTAAATTTTCATGGGTAAGGATTAAAAAATGGGAAAAAAAGAAGCATGCAAAGCAAGTTTTAAAAAATTTCTTAGGCAACTACTTAAATACATTCATTAAAGCAACACGACATCATAATTCATTCTTTTATTCAAGGTGTAGTATTCATACTTGCGTGAGCGCTCAACCC
>NW_021326070.1:0-224 GCF_001605985.2 Dendrobium catenatum | reverse complement strand
GTGAAATATTTGATTTTCTATGAATTTTGGAAGATCTTGGCATTTTTTTTATTTTTTTTAATTTTCCTTGGTCAAATTGACCGCGGAATGGCGGCGCCCAATGAGAACGCGCCACGTGGCAGGCTGGCCCACCACTTAACCACGTCAGCACCCGTGTTCACGCGGTATGGCCAGATCTGGGCCGTCCGATCGCGCCTTCAGCGTAAAGTTGAACTAGAGCTAGA
>NW_021326069.1:0-222 GCF_001605985.2 Dendrobium catenatum | reverse complement strand
AGAGATACCAAGATTTATATTGTTTGACTTCAACCAACCTCATACATGATGGAGGTGAGAGAATTTGATTCATTAATCAAAGAAGCCACAAGCATGAAGGACAAGTATCAAGACATTCAACAACTCATTACTTTTTTTTTTCTTTTGCAGGTTCAAATCTGCAAGCTTCTTTTTGATGTATGGTACAACATAGAATAAAGCATGAAGCTACTGAGTTTTATC
>NW_021326068.1:0-2680 GCF_001605985.2 Dendrobium catenatum | reverse complement strand
GTTGGCCATTAAAAGAGAAGCATAATACTAAATTAAGCGTTGCAAAGATGAGGATGCTTAGGTGGATCAGTGGCTTGACCCTTAGAGATATGATACGAAATGAAAATATACGTGAAAAGGTTGGAGTAGCTTCAATGGAAGATAAAATTAGAGAGTCGCCTTAGATGATTTGGTCACATTAAACGGAGGCCTTCCAATGACCCGATTAGGAAAATTGAGGTATTATATTTGACTTTTGTTAAGAATGGTAGAGGTAGACCTAAAAGGAGTTGGTTAGAAAATATTAGAAATGATATTTCTTTATTAGATTTAAATGAGAATTTGACTTTTAACATGACACAATGGAGAAAAAGGATTCATGTTGCCGACCCCACTTAGTGGGACAAAGGTTTGATGCTGTTTTTGTTGTTGTTGTCAAGAGCTAAAAGAATTGAACAATTGGTTATTATACATGAATTTTGAGAGATTAATATAATTTTATATTTTGATGTATATGATTTTTAGTTGCTTCTGCTAGATTAATTTGTTGTCATTATTGGGTATTTAAGACATTCTAAACGCAATGACAATATATGTTTCACGATCAGACTTTGTTTGGGCGGCGTAAAGGCCAATTTCCTCAAAATGCATGTTGTTGCTTTGGGACCACCTCAATTTATATGTGTAATCTCAATTGAATAAATTGGCAGTCAATTTAGAGTATTGACGGTGTTTCAGACATAACGGCGAATTCAGATGTCATTTGGGTACCGTCGAGCGTCAAATTCCTCGAGTTATGTATTGTCACCTCGAGATTTGCGTCATCACCTCGATCGATCCTAATAATCGAATATATATTTTCAATTTTGGCGACGTTCTGGACATAACGGCAAAGTCTACTCTGTGATCGGACGTTGTTTGGGCAACATCGAGTGCCAAAATCCTCGATTTAAGTGTCGTCGCCTCGGGATTCATGCAATCACCTTGGATGATCCCAATTGAACATAGGAAATGTAGTTCTTGAGTGTTGACGACGTTCCGGGCGCAATGGTGCAATCTATTTTACGATCGGACATCGTTTAGATATCGGTTCTTGTCAATTTCGAGTATCGATCGTCTCTTTGAATCAATCTCGTCCAATTTGACTGCGAGGGACCTCGACTAAGGAGAATTCGACATCCTGATCGCAATAGCGCCATCCGTTTGGCAATCGGAGACCGTTTAACCATTCAAGTGACGTGTTTCGTCAAAGCGCGAGCTGCTAGATTCACTAATTTCGCTTCTTTTATGCCTAGCTTGGTATGCAGAGGTCAACAACACAATCCATATCATTTACCATTATCCTAATTATTCAAACATCACATATATATCTAAAATGGGCCAAGCAAAGCACAAACATACATTCCCCTCATATGGCTTAGACCTATAGGATGTGTCATATGTTGAACTACCCAAGATTATATTTTATAGACAAGTTAGAGCACACATATTGCTCATTTTGGGTTCGTTTCACATTCTGGTACTTTTGATTTCGAGATTCACCTTCAATGCTTACCTTCCTTGGATTTGGTTCATTCTCCCAATTTTCCATTGGATCTGTGATTTTGGGCAATTTTTACAGAGAACTTAAAGAGGCTAACAAGCCAAGGTATATGAATATGGCAGGATATTTGCATCTGCTATATATTTGATGTTAATTGTGATTGAATGTTGACGAGCTAACATACATGTCTAATATCCTAGAGATCTTGACGAAAAGAGTTTAGGGTACAGGCACAAGTAGTTTATTTTGTAGTTTTGCCAATTTATTTTCCTTGCTTTAACCTATTAATAATTAAATTGTACAACTTTTTGCAGGTGGAATGAAGACCATGTATGCGAACAACCAAATAGCCATGTCAGGCTGTTTAGAGACGAAATTGAGGAGCTCCTACAAGCCAAACAGGTAACAATATTCAGTTGTAAGCCAACAATGTTATAAACATCTATATAAATCATTTTCTAAAGTTTTTTATTTCATTTAGCCAAGTTATACAAGAACTATACGAAGATCAAATATGCTTATGAGTGGCAGAGCTATGCACTTCAGGAAAAGATATTTGAGAGGCTCGAGTCCCACTCATCAATTAACGACGCATTCAGTAATACTTGCCTAACTAAGTAGCGCATCAATTTGGTAGAGTTCCCAGGATTAATATGGAGTTTATGGAGCAAGGTTTCCACTTTCCAACAAGTGAATGGTGGAGGGAAGGGCAGTGTTGATTGGATGAAGTATCACAGACAATATGTTAACATTTGGAACAATGAACGAATTTTTATTATCAGACAGGTGATGAAAGAATTGATCAGAACAAGACTCTCGCATAGTATATGAAATGGTACAGATCATGGCCAACCTTATTCTTGCTCATAGCCCCTAGACGCCCCATATGTATACTATCATAGGTCCCCAGGTGAAATAGCCTTGGTATGCATCAAACAATTTTAAGAATTCTCGTTGTATGTTTACATAAACAAATGCAACTTTATCTTATGTGCATAGCTCAAGTTCCTCATGGAGATCGAGGACCTATTTCAACAATTTTGCGGAACAATGACAGCAATCCAAGAAAAGAAAAAAATCAATAAGCTTAAGGAATTAGATAGCCGAATGAGGCAAATAGTTCTGTGGGCTCCGAAAATTCGGCCTCGGCCTCCACTC
>NW_021326067.1:0-210 GCF_001605985.2 Dendrobium catenatum | reverse complement strand
CACTACATCCGTGCCCCAGCCCTCAAATGACCAAGAAAAAACAGTAGAATGCAACGGATTAGGGGGTTGGTGAATTACAGTGCCATGAATTTGACACTGGTGGCACCTTTTAGCATGCTCCATACAATCTCGGATCATCGTAGGCCAGTAGTAGCCAAGGCGTTTAATTCTGTTTTTCATTTTAGGTCCGGACTGATGAGCACCACAAAG
>NW_021326066.1:0-1100 GCF_001605985.2 Dendrobium catenatum | reverse complement strand
GCCCCAAAAACCCCTCAAATTCCATATAAAAATAATACAAATGAAAAGCTAAAAGCTTTCCTTGCTGAAATCCCAAGAGACATAGCAAAAATCCAAGCAGAATAAAGCCACGGAATCAGCCAGGAACAAAGCAAAAGCCACGGTTTCAGCACAGGAAACCAAGGGCCACTTCACAGGTAAAGAGGGAAGAAGAGGCAGATTCACGGAACCAGCAGGAACCGAGAAAATGGGGACCACAGGGATTAAATCCTGAAGCCAAACCGTAAAAATTAATGCAAAGGCAGCCAAGCCAATCCGGGGGAATTAATGCAAAGGCAGCCAAGTGATAAACTGCAGCAGTCCAATCCAATAGCAGCCCAAGTGATAATATGGAGATGAAAGGTTAAGTTAATGAAGAGAAAGAAAAGGGGAAAGGAGAAAAGAAATAAAGAGCTAATTTTTAATTCACTAAATGAATTAAAAATCAGCTCATAATGAGCTAAAATTCCACTAGACATTAATGAACTAGAGGAGTCAAAAATCAAATATTAGTATTTGATTTGACCCCCCCCCCCATTGCCTACATCAAACTCCCCTTCTTGAAGACTCAGCTCCTGATGAGTCAGTTCTTGGTTTCTGTCGAGGAGGTGAAGGCGGTGCATCCAGCTCTTGGATTTTTTCTTCATACCTTTGCATGATCTCATCCCGTTCTCTCAGAAATTTATCTTGTAAGCATTGTTTTTTCTTGAAGTACCTTTCTGTACGAATGTGCATCCAAGATTGAAGCTTGTACAACTCATACTCCAAAGGATGTGTTGACTTTGATGGAATCCATCTATCCATTGAATCTTTAATTTCATCTGGTTTGTTTTCTTCTGTTTTTTTGTCTTTTTTCATTTTTTTGACGACTCAAAAAAGACTCAAAAGACTCCACCTAAAAAAGACTTAGACTCAACTTAAGACTCACGACAACAAGACTTACTTGAAAACAAAATAAAGACTTAACAAACTACAAACCTAGGACTACCTAACTTGCTCTGATACCAAATTGATGCAATCAAAAATTTGGGAAAGGGACCCAAAATTTTTATCACAAAAAACAAACTCTTCCTATAACTTAA
>NW_021326065.1:0-866 GCF_001605985.2 Dendrobium catenatum | reverse complement strand
ATGATTAATTATATAAATTAAAAATAATAAATTTATATCCTATAAACATTTTTTAATCGACCAAGAATTTTTATTTTTACATAAAATATGATTTTTGTATATGTTAACTCACTACAAAAAAATAGAATTTTTCGTAGCAGTTATTAGGAGTGGTTTCAGAAGTACTGCCAAAACCTTCATTTAGCGCTGGTTTTGATTGCTACAATTAGCACCAATTTTAAGCACTGGTAAACCCCACCCATAAATAGAATCCCTAATTCTCAATCTTATATGTTATCAAAAGCTCGACTCTTCCTCTTCTCCTCTTCTTTCGTGCGTGCGACGTCCATGACTCAAGCCTTCGCTCGATCAGAACGAACCACTGTCGAGCGTCACAGCTATTGTCGTAGGAGCACACCGGCCATTACAGTCAGAACCTAAAAGCATGTCCGCTCCTATGCACATTCCGCTCGTGTGTTGCTTTCTTTTCTCCTCACGCAAAGACCCCCCGGCTAGCCATTCTTCAGTGTGAGTCTCTTCCCCTTCTTCCTCTTCTTCTTCTTCTCCCTCTTCTTCTCATTCTTCTCCTTGTTTCTTTACATTAATCCCTAAAATCAGAAAAGGATAATTCATAACATGTCTTAAAACTGAAACCCAAAGTTTATTTCAAGAATTTGTGTTGGCTTGTAACTTGTAAAGAGTGATTTTACATTCATGCAAAAGAATCATTCTAGACATTTGGAGGTTGGCTATCTTCTTTATATGTTATTAGGTCTTCCACATAAAAAGCCTCATATTCCCTAGCTTGAAATTTTCTAAATAGAGTTGAAGGATACCTTTTAGGAAGGATTCTTATTAACACATAATCCCCTACATTGAATTCCCTA
>NW_021326064.1:0-266 GCF_001605985.2 Dendrobium catenatum | reverse complement strand
ATGACACCTTTTAAGGTGTTATATGGGAGGGACCCCCACATTTGGTACACTGCAACCATAGTAGTACTCCAGTATCTGCAGTGGATCGACATTTGAAGGAAATAGATCAGGTGTTGGAAGAGCTCAAGAGGCATTTACTTAGATCCCAGCAACTTATGAAGAAGCAGGTGGACGGCAAAAGGAGAGATACATTTTGCAGTTGGGGATAAGGTCTACTTGAAGCTCCGACCATACCGGTAGAGGACTATGGCCCAAAGGAGAAATGA
>NW_021326063.1:0-9439 GCF_001605985.2 Dendrobium catenatum | reverse complement strand
CCCAAGAGCAGCCTAAGGAGAAAGGGAAAGGCCCTCAACTGGAAGTTGATTACAATGTGTTGGCTCACCTAAGGAAAATTCCTTCCCTTCTTAGTGTCTATGATGCTTTGATGTTGTCACCCGACTTGAGAGAGACACTGGTAAAAGCCCTGCTTGAACCAGAGACCTACCAGGCATTCTTTACTTCTGACCCTGATGATGGGGCATGGCATTTGTACAACATGCCATGCATCACTTTCTCTAGTCGCGACCTCCTGTTAGGGACCACTGAGCACAATCGTCCCTTATATGTCACTGCTGAAGTCAATGGTTATGAGTTGAACAGAGTCCTCATAGATCAAGGGGCTTCAGTAAACATACTAACTCATGAAACTTTGAAGAGCCTCTCCCTAGGTCATTTGAAGCTCACTTCCGACAAGATCATGTTGAAAGGCTTCAATGACCAAGGCCAGCGAGCTCTAGGGTCTATCACCATGCCTCTGAAATTTGGAAATTTTCTAACTGAGGCAAAGTTTCATGTGATTGAGTCTGACACTTCATACAAGGCTCTCTTAGGAAGGCCTTGGATCCATGAGTATGGAATGGTGCCCTCTACCTTGCACCAATGTATGAAGTTTCTGAGGAATGATGTTGAGTATACCATTCCTGGAGATACTCAGCCCTTCTCTGTGCATGAGATCTCTATGTATGACGACGCCGAGTACTACGTACCTCGGAAAACTCATAGAGCTCCACCTACTCAGTCCCCAGTGATACCTGATACTATTGTACAGGATCCTACGCAGCCACCTGCACAGGGTCCTATACATTCGTTAGTACAGGGTCCATCACATGTTGGTATTGAGCCAGGTGTTCCCACTGCCCATTCTGATGGAGATCCCTCTCAGCTTGCAGTGAGGCACGACTTTCCCCCTAGTAGAGATAGGGGAGGTAGAGGTAGAGGGAGAGGTAGAGTTGCGATCCGCGAGCCGCGGAATCAAGACACTCGTACACCTCCTCCCCCTAACCTTTACACTTCTTCTTTGACTGTAGAGTCCGACTCTTCCGACGATGAAATGATCGATGCTCTTCAGCGTCCAGTCACTTCACCACCTCCCTATTCCGTAGGCTATGATTCACTACCTACTCTTCGTAGCCATTTAATACCTGAAGGTGGATTGGTTATTGATATTAGCTCAGACGAGGAAGAAGACTTCCGACGTCAGACTACTACCAGACAACCTTCCCCCCATTAGATATGCGGGATAGGAGTTGGGGATTCCAGTCAGAGATCTTCTGACACTCCTATAGTTGATGACACTGACATAATTTGGGGTAGCCACAACCCCATACCTCACTTGTACGATTCATTTGGGCCAGCCCGACCCAGGGAATGTCCCTCTGTACCCCGTAGTATAGGTGCACCACTGGGTCCTGTGAGACAGGATTTAGAGGAGACCGCTATGGATATAGAGGTCAGGAGTGCCCCTCGTTACTTTTCACCTACTGTAGAGAGCTTTGTTGAGTGAGGTCTCGTTCGTTCCACTTGGCCCGACGAAGAAGCTCTGCAGCAGGCCCGAGTTTGGCGGACCGATTTCCCCCAAGGTCTAGGAGGCGTAGGTTATATGGGGTTAAATCAGTCCAGTAATGCCAACATTCATGTCGTTTCCCACGCCTATACGGTTGTTTCTCTTGCCGATGAAAAAGACCCGGATAGTGACGATGATAGAATACTCGAGGCTCCACAAGAATTTGAAGATGGCGTCGCTTCTGCCATGGACGAACTGTGTGAGGTAAACTTAGGCACTGAGTCAGATCCTAGACCTATTTTTCATAGTGCTCTACTGTCTGAGTCAGAGGCTCAAGAATACATCGAGCTGCTATCAGAGTTTAGAGACTGTTTTGCCTGGAACTATACTGAGATGCCTGGTCTAAATCCGGAGGTAGCAGTCCATAAGTTATCCATTAAGCCTGATGCAGTCCCTGTTAAACAAGCACCTCGTAGGATGAGGTTAGAAATTGAACAACAGGTGATCGCTGAAACCAAGAAGCTTATAGAAGCAGATTTCATTAGGGAAGAGAAGTATCCCATTTGGCTTGCCAACATTGTTCCAGTCCGGAAGAAGAGTGGACAGATACGAGTCTGTATCGACTTCCGTGATTTGAACAAGGCATGTCCTAAGGATGATTTTCCTCTCCCAATCCCTGAGCTTATGGTAGATATAGCATCATCTCATAGCATCTTCTCATTCATGGATGGTTCATCTGGTTACAATCAGATAAAGACGGACCCCGAGGATGAGAAGTTCACTGCTTTCCGGACACCTATAGGTGTCTTTTGTTACAAGGTGATGCCCTTCGGTCTCAAGAACGCCGGGGCCACCTATCAACGGGCCATGACTGTCATCTTTGATGAGATGATACATGAGCAAGTTGAGTGCTATGTGGATGATTTGGTCGTCAAAAGCAAGGTCCGCAAAGATCACCTCAGAGATCTGCGAATCGTTTTTGAACGCTTGCGCAAATTTGATTTAAAGATGAATCCTTTAAAATGCGCATTTGGAGTCAATGCAGGAAAGTTCTTAGGATTCATAGTTCGATACCGTGGCATTGAGATAGATCCCTCTATGATCAAAGCCATAGTAGATTTGAAACCCCCTAAGAGTCTTACCCAGTTGAGATCCTTTCAAGGTAAACTAGCTTTCTTGCGGAGATTTATCTCTAATCTTTCTGGTAGGTGTCATCCTTTCTCTGCACTAGTGAAGAAGGATGCCCGATTCCATTGGGATGAGAGTTGTCAGGAGGCCTTTGAGAGCATAAAGTGCTACCTGATGAACCCCCCTGTTTTAGCTGCACCTATCCCAGGTAGGCCGTTGATTCTCTACACTACGGCCCTGGATGAGTCTCTAGGTGCACTGTTGGCTCAAGAGAGTGAGGAAGGCAAGGAGAATGCCTTGTACTACCTCAGCAGGCGACTAATACCTGCAGAGCTTAAGTACCCAGCGATAGAAAAGCAATGTTTAGCCTTAATCTTCGCGGTACAGAAGCTTAGGCATTATATGCTATCACATAAGATCAATCTGATCTCTCGAGTCAACCCATTGCAGTACCTAATGACCCGTCCGACCCTTTCAGGTCGTCTAGCACGATGGTCTATGATACTACTGCAATTTGATATTACTTTTGTTCCTCAGCGGGCCGTCAAAGGACAGGCTCTAGCTGACTTTTTGGCTGATCACCCGATCCCTGCTGATTCCCCACTCAACGATGAGCTACCTGATGAATTCATTATGAGTGTGGAGGAATAGGAGTCCCCTACTTGGGAGTTTTACTTTGACGGTGCGTCATCCGTTAAAGCTTCAAGTCCATATGAAACTCCTAGAATTAGGGTAGGATTAGGCCTGATTTTTGTGTCTCCTGATGGTCATACTCTACGGTACTCCTATAGTTTATCAGAACCTCGTACTAATAATGAAGCTGAGTACGAAGCTCTGATTTTGGGGTTAGAGTTGGCCATTCAGATGAGTCTTACGCGGGTGAAGATCTTTGGAGACTCCCAACTGATAATCAATCAAATAGCTGGAGTCTACAAAGTACTTAAGCCTGAGCTCATTCCATATCATAATAAAGCAATGGAGCTCCTGAGCTTAATACCAGAAGTAACTTTGGCCAAGGTCCCTAGATCTAAAAATGGAAAAGCAGATGCATTGGCCAAGTTAGCAAAAGAATTAGCTGACCCTACTGGAAATCCAGTGTCTATTATTGTCCAGTATTGTCAAGCTCTGTGCCCCGCGGACTTGTCTACTCCCAATCAGACCCTTGCAGTGTTTGCTGTGGATGAGGAGTCAGATTGGAGAGAGCCCTTCATAGAGTATTTGAAACATGGTAGGCTTCCAGATGATAGGTCTCTCGCTGCTCAAATTAGAAAGAGAGCCTTATCATTCGCCTATGTAAATGAAACTTTGTATCGACGCTCTTTTGATCAAATGTGGTTGAGATGTCTCAGTAAAGAAGAGGCTAAAAGAGTCATGAGCGAGATACATGAAGGGCTTTGTGGTGCCCATCAGTCTGGACCTAAAATGAAAGGCAGAATTAAACGCCTTGGCTACTACTGGCCGACTATGATCCACGATTGTATGGAGCACGCTAAAAGATGCCTCCAGTGTCAGATTCATGGCACGGTGATTCACCAACCCCCTAATCCGTTGCACCCTACTGTTTCTTCTTGGCCATTTGAGGGCTGGGGCACGGATGTAGTGGGTCCTATAGACCCTCCTTCCTCTAAGAATCATAGGTTCATTTTAGCCGCCACTGATTACTTCTCTAAGTGGGCAGAAGCTGCCCCACTTAAGGAAGTTAAATCAGAAGATGTGATGCGCTTCTTCCGCGATAACGTTGTTTATCGCTTTGGTGTTCCGCACCGTATAATCTCAGATAACGGCCCGTCCTTTAGAAGCACCAAAATTGCCAGATTTTCCCGCCGCCATAACATTAATTGGCGATACTCGTCAATTTACTACCCTAAAGCCAATGGCTTGGCGGAGGCATTTAATAAGACTCTTGTGCAACTGATAAGAAAAATCCTTGTTGCAAACAAGAGAGAATGACATGATAAGTTACCTGAAGCATTATGGGCATATAGGACTATCTACCGTACTCCTACCCAGTCCACCCCATATGCTTTAGCTTTTGGGATTGAAGCAGTCCTCCCGTTGGAGGTCGAGCTCCCCTCACTACGTGTAGCAGTTAATTATAATCTATCTGAGGAAGATAATGCCCGACTGAGGTTGGAAGAGCTTGATGGTTTAGATGAGCTTCGCTTACGAGCTTATCAGTGCCTTAAGCTATGCCAGGCCCGAATAACACGGCACTACGAGCGCCTTGTTAGACCCCGTGCCTTTCGAGTAGGCGAGTTAGTTCTTGTTTTGCGTAGGCCTATCATCTCGCACCGTCGGCGAGGTGGTAAGTTTGAGCCTGTTTGGGAAGGCCCCTTCGCTGTAGAGCAAGTTTATGAAGGTGGTGCCTACCTACTTGTTGATGCAAATGGCGTTCACCCGATGCCTGTCATCAACGGACAGTACTTGAAAAAGTACTATGCCTGAGTTTAGTACTTCACAGGGGAGCCTCCCTACCGCCTGTAGATATCCCTCTGTATATGTACCTCCTAAAAGGATTCCTCTTACTTTTTAGCAGTCTGCGTGGCCACGACGATTTGTCCTCTACCACGCGACGTCGCTTAGAAGAGTATGAAGCTATCCTTAGAGGTGATACACCAATACGCCGTAGGGATGTTTTGTACTTTTGTCTGTGCGCACCAATCACGTTGGTGCTATCGCATAGAATTTTTAGTTTATTCTCCCCTTTCTAGGGCTTCGTCCCCCAGTTTCACCTGTCGCCCCAGGTGTGGGCTGGGATATCAAAACCAGTAGTTCGAGTCTAGTTTTTGAGAGGTGATACTGGGTCCATACCACTCCATGACAGTCAGGCATGGCGATGGAGATCCACTATCCCAAATTAAATTTCTTTTTCCTATCAGTCCTAATCTGATAGATGTAGCCCCTAATCCATTCATATGAGTTGAATGTGATCAAGGATGCTAGAGTCATGGGTTCAGACTCTTTCTGAGATAGGATACTGGGTCCACACCATCCCATGCTAGATAAATATGGTAGTGTTGATCCTCTATCCTGATGATGGTTTCAGTTATACATTAATTTCAATATGACTGTGTTCCCCAGTTTCACATGTCGTCCCAGGTGTGGTCTGGATTACCAAAACCATCCAATACCCCTAATTTAAAAATTCATGTGTGATAAAGGATGAGAGCTCTTAGTAGAGCAAAACCGGTTGCCCTTGTTGTAGGAGGAACCCAGTAAAACTCTCCAAAAGCACAAATTTTTCAATTCTGTTCATGTGGCGAACATAATTTGAGTTAAAAAAAAAAAAAAAAAAACGGGAAGCTCTTAGGAGTACAAAAATCCGGTTGCCATTGTCGCAGGAGGAACCCGGTAAAACTCTTTAAGAGCTCAAATTCCCCAAAAATTTCTCTGTCTTCTCCCTTAAGAGTACTTTGACGATCTATTTAAGGTTGAGTTCCCACTTAGTTGGTCGATCAATTTAAATGATTTTGAATGCATTCCTTCGTTAGTGATGTAGTACATTATGTTTTGAGATGTAACCATCACTACCTTTTGGGCTTAGGTCTTTCTGAGAAGAGATCGCCCCATGCTGCCCTCTTTTGGCAGTCTACTTCCTATTCATGAATTACTCTGAGCTGCCAGAGTAGTCCTTTGAATGTGGCAGTATTACTCTCACTTCGCACAGGGCCCTACCTGATTAAGGTGGGTGTTACCACTGTGGTCTTATGATAATCATAAATCTCACTCATGATTATCAGATTAGGTGTCAGGTGTACTCCCTTGTCACCTCAGAGTTGTTTTCTTAGCTGTAATGTAGTATACCCTTTCTCAGGTGTTAGCATCACATCCTCAGGAGCTCAAGTTTTCTAGTAGAAGATTAGATCCCTAGTTCCTTTACTCACTCACTTTCAGCATTCGTTCCCTACTCTTAGCTGCTAGAGTAGCCCTACGGATGTTGTTTGGTTGTTTTTCACTTCTCGCAGGGTCCTACCCGATCAGGGTAGGTGCTACCACTGTGACCCTTCTAATGTTTTATTAATCTTGTACATGATTACTATCCTCAGGTAGTGAGTGTGTCCCCTTACTACCTAGAGTTGTTTTTCTTGTAGTGATGTAGTATACCTTGCCTCGGATATCAACATCACTACTTTGAGAACTTTGAGCTTCTAACGGAAGAACAGTTCTCCTACTCCTTTTCGTGACCTATCCTACCATTCATACACTAGGCTCAGTCGCCGGATTAGTCTTATGAATGAGTTGAAGTCACTTTCACTTTCCACAGGGTCCCACTAGTTTCTGTGGGTGGCACCACTGGGAGGTTTTTCTTACTTAGAGTTGTTGCCCTCAGTAGAGAGGGTGTTCCCTCACTACTCTGGCCCTCTTTCCCTTACTTGATGATAGGAGGCATCATACTTTAGAGGCCACCATCATCTTTTCCTTGAGCTTTTGATTCTCTAGTAGAGAGTCGGCTCTTTCAGATACCTTTATTACTTGTTTCCCCATTGAGACCCCACTCCTAGCTGCCAGAGAGGTCCTTTGGATGTTTTGATCTTGTTTCTACCTCTTACAGAGTTCTCATCAATTAGTATGGGTTCACTACCAGGCGTAGTCCTGCCTTCTGTAGTTGAGGTGCCCCCTCGCTACTCGAGCTTTTTTTTTTACTCCTTTGGAATGAGATTGCCCCTTTACATACTTTACAGCGGGTATATCTCTTCCAGCCTTCTGGAGGGATGTCGTTCTGATGTCTTCTCCCCCCCTTTGTTTAGGGTTAGGGTTCTCTAGGAGATCCTGACAGCATTTGGATACTCATGGCCACGACGATTTGTCCTCTACCATGTGGTTACCAGGTTGCTAGAAAGGGTTCCCTAGGTGGCTCTGCCCTCAAAATTGTCCCATTTACTTACCTCTTTTTCCCTCACATCCCTACACAGATGCGTGTTGGGCTGATGTCGAGGTGACTTTTGACCTTCTATTCTGCTGTTTGAAATGAACAGACAGATAGTTGAGTTTACCTGGTAGAGAGGACCTGACAGAGCACCTGGCAGGTACTCCTCGCCACGCTCTCGTTTGCCCTGTCCTGATCAGGCAGGCATCAGAGCCTGACTCTTTATTCACTCAGTTGAAATGACTGGGTGGGTATTGAGCCCTTCTTCATCTGCAAGACCGCACTGGCTACAGCAGATGTTGAAGCTTACCCGTTGAGTGAGCCCGACAGAGTCCCTGGGAGGCGTAATTCCTCAACGTTTCTTTCTTTTACTTCGGATGTCCTGTAAAAGACTAAGCAGGCTTCCATTTCGTGGTTCATGAGCTTCTTGCTGAGGTCAGGCAGAAGTAGTGGCCACCCCAATCCACTGTTCCGAAAGGAGCAGGAGGGGCGGGATCCTTTCACCCTCTACCCGCTGTCCAGATGCGGTCAGCCTGGTAGTTGGTTTTACTTTACCGTTGAGTGAGCCCGACAGAGTCCCTGGGAGGCGCAATTCCTCAACAACCCTTTACTTCGGATGTCCTGTAAAAGACTAAGCAGGCTTCCATTTCGTGGTTCATGAGCTTCTTGCTGAGGTCAGGCAGAAGTAGTGGCCACCCCAATCCACTGTTCCGAAAGGAGCAGGAGGGGCGGGATCCTTTCACCCTCTACCCGCTGTCCAGATGCGGACAGCCTGGTAGTTGGTTTTACTTTACCGTTGAGTGAGCCCGACAGAGTCCCTGGGAGGCGCAATTCCTCAACACCCCTTTACTCGGATGTCCTGTAAAAGACTACGCAGGCTTCCATTTCGTGTCTTCTTTACTTTTGCTGAGGTCAGGCAGAAGTATCGAGTCACCCCAATCCACTGTTCCGAAAGGATCAGGAGGGGCGGGATCCTTTTCACTTTCCACCCCGCTGTCTAGATACGGTCAGGCGGGTAGCTGGTTTTACTTGGTAGAGAGGGCCTGACAGAGCACCTGGCAGGAACTCCTCGCCTCTTTTCCTGAGTGTCCTGTTCTGATCAAATAGGCACCAGATTTTTATGACTCTTTTGTTTGCTGTCATGAGTTGATCAGACAGATACTGAGTCACCCCAATCCACTGTCCTGAAATAGGCAGGAGGAGATGGGAGTTTTTCACCTTCTATCCCGCTGTTTTAAATGAACAGACAGGAAGTTGGTTTGACTTACTTGGTAGAGAGGGCCTGACAGAGCACCTGGCAGGAACTCCTCGCCACCCTTTTCCCTGAGTGTCTTGTTCCGATTAGGCAGACACCAGGCTTTGTGATTTCTTTGTTTGCTGACCCGATTTGGTTATGCAGATACTAAGTCACCCCAATCCACTGTCCTGAAATAGGCAGGAGGAGATGGGACCCCCTTCACCTTCTACTCTGCTGATTCGATATAGTCAGACAGATAGTTTGTGTGCTTTTACTACTCTACTTTTGATTCTCTCTTTAGCTCTGTCAACTCCATAGGACAAGGCAAGGAGAGATACCACCTTACTTTTTCACCATAGTGGTGACCTTTCCTGTTGATTCTCCTTTCTGCTTTTCCATCGCTATAGGGCAAGGCTATCGGAGAATCCCTTTACCTCGTTTTCACCTTTTTAGGTGACCTTTACCGTTGGTTTTATCCTTGGCTCTACCCTTGTCAAAGGATAAGGCCGGGAGAAGACCCTACTACCAGTTCACAATTTTAGTGATTCTGGACTTGTGCACTGCTGCTCTTTTCTCCTTTCCTAGGCTCTGCCCTCGCTGTAGGATAAGGCCAGGAGAAGAGTTTTCTACATTTCTTTCACCTTTTTGGTACCCTTACACTCTCATACTTTTCACTCTACCTTTCTATGGCTTAGTCGG
>NW_021326062.1:0-261 GCF_001605985.2 Dendrobium catenatum | reverse complement strand
TTTTATGTCTACAGGATCAAGACTGCAATTTCAACCACCTCAAGATTGGGTAGATTAGGTCTGAGTCAGTTTGTAGTGTATTTTCCCCCTTTTTTGAGTCAATTATAATCTTTGTGGTGCCTGATGCTAAGTAACCCTACACACACACACTTGAGTGATTTTTTCTGGCTGAATTAGATTTTTTTATTTTTCTTACATCATCCGGGAAGATACCAAAATTGTCCTGGACAATTGGTCAAAAATAGAAATTCTAATTAGGGC
>NW_021326061.1:0-343 GCF_001605985.2 Dendrobium catenatum | reverse complement strand
TCCAGCGAGCGGGTACTTATGAATATCTTCGTCTTGCTGTAGGTGTTGATTTGGGTTCCCATCCCACCACGCTAGAGAAAAGCATGTATAAGCGATTTTTCAGTGCGCCACGAACGTCGAAAGAGATATTAGATGATTGTCTGCCTCGTCATAGGCACCGCACCGGATTCCCTTCCCAGCACGCTAAGAAAAACGTGTATGGGTAGTTTGCCGGTGCGACGCAAATGCCTAAACAAGAATATGAGTTGGAAATTCATACCTTCACGATGGTTGGCGAAGCCGGTGAGATGCACAAAAACCTCTCTTTCTCTTTATTATTATTATTATTATTATTATTATGCAT
>NW_021326060.1:0-1455 GCF_001605985.2 Dendrobium catenatum | reverse complement strand
GTCGCGTCCCGCATTGAGCAACGCCTAGCGCCGCCTACCACTAAGGGGGTCGGGTTCGGGTCCGAAAAATCGACCCATTTGCAAAAACTGGTCGGGTTAACCCTATCCCGAATAGTGTCGGTTCAGTTCCGGGTTCAACCCGAACCTGACCCATGACCAGAAGAACCCGACCCGTGACCCGAAATTGACACCCCTAATATTTTATCCATGTTATAATAATTAAATACATGTATAACCTCATTTTGACCCTTAAGGATCATATGTAGTTCTTCTTTAGATTTGATTATTATAATTTGGATGAAATTTTAAGTTTTATTACTTGAACCCATTGGGGAATGATATCTTTTCCTCCCAGGACAATATGTCATTCATAATGATGCGTTCGACTTCGAGACCAAAATTCTAATTTCAAAAATTCCCAAAGAAGATTAACATTTTCAAAACCTCTTTTCCAAAACTCAAAACCTTCAATACCAAACAATGTGGTTTGCTCAAAAAGCTTGCTGAAATTCTTCACCTGAAGCCATTGAGGCATTTTGACAAACATTTGAAGAGCATCTTACAGCTTGAGAGCTGCCATAGACGGTTGTAGCTGGGAGATTTCCACACCTGCTTTGAAATACAGCTTGGTCTTTTATCTTCCATACATCTAATTCAGAATTAAGAATGGAATTAAAACTTGGGTTAAATGTATACTCTCGATACATTCCCCATAACTGAGCTAATCTGCTCGGAATGGGAAGGCTACACGCAGACATCTATCCGATCCTACATGAGGCATTCACGATCACACAGCTCAGAATCCTCAGAGCTTTGCACGAAGTGTTCAGCCAGTTCGCAATCCATCTCCGACTTGTTAATTGGAGCCTTGCTAGTGTGCAGACCATCCGAAATTTTCACCTAATCAGCCCATGTTGGGGCGTGCGGCACTTTACGAATGAAGCCAGCTAAATCGGCAACCACCTGAACACGAAGAAGCTACTGTTTGAGAACGGCACCTGCATCAACAAGTTCGAACCTGCCGATCACCCCTTTTGATCCGTCCATATTCACATCCCACGTGAAGCCGGAGAAGGCCTCGTTTGATTCGCTGTAATTTTTCCCTCTGCGGTTTGAATCGTCGCTTCAAAATAACGTCCGGTTAACCTCCCTATTTTATCAGAAGAAATTTTTTTCTCTGAAAGCTCTGTTAAACAAGAAAATAGAGCCGGGGAAATCAAACAAGGCCAAAGTCAGAAATGAACCGCATGGTTTTCAAAAATCGGTGCCGATTCAACGATCTGACCTGCAGTTATAGCAGTTTTTGCACGGTTTTACGTCACAGCAGATCCAGGAGGAAACCAAACATGGCAGTTGACCAGTTCACATTTTAGCCCATTGAACCAGCTGGTCCAATCCGATTTTTAAGACCATTATTTTTTTTTCTATAACTTCCTACCATAAATTGTCACTAGC
>NW_021326059.1:0-204 GCF_001605985.2 Dendrobium catenatum | reverse complement strand
GGGAACACCATATTCTATGTTGGGCTTTACATTTTTTAACTCTAATTTTTGTTTAAGTTTGATCAGTTTATTAGAAAGTTGGGGCTTACATTCCAGCAACGCATGTTGTAGGAATTGCCCAAAAGGTGAGGGCTTATAGGGTGATTTAGAATCAACCCATGCCTCAAACCCTAAGACTAAGGTGAGGATTACCGATAGGTAATG
>NW_021326058.1:0-872 GCF_001605985.2 Dendrobium catenatum | reverse complement strand
TTATAAAGAATGAGATTTTGGGGAGACATAAAGTTAAATAGCATAATAAAGAAAGGCTTGCAATTGAGTATAAAAATAACCAGCCTCAGAGTAAAGTTGATGTAAAAAAAAAATGTAGATGCACAAAACTTATGCAATTTTATAGCCTTGGAGTCATCTTGTTGCCTTTTTGAACTGCTTTCCGGCTTTCCATGGATTTTTTGCTCTTCCTCTCATTTTCGACATTGTGCTCATTCACTTCCTTTGACTCTAGATGACTTTATAGGCGCCATTCAACTTTCGCTTTGGATCTTTGTCTTCCTCTGTTGTCCGTTTCTCAATGGATTTCTTCTTTTATCTCTCCCACATTTGCTGCTTTTAGGATTTTCCTTGATCTCCCAATTTGGCACCCAATCCTATCCTATTGTCTCTTTGTTTTATTGAGACTTCTTCTGCTTCCTCTTCTTCGGATCCTATGCTTTTATATGTCCACCCTCATTTTTTTGCAAGAATGACTCAAAAGCTCATTCCTCTACTTCAAACAATCATTTCTCTCTATTTTTTATCAAGATTCAACATCACTCCCCCATAAACTTTTATTCTCATATCTGCGCAACCCTGCTCTCCTATTCTATGAAGAGATGATCTCAGAGCTTCCTTGGTCTCTCTATTTTTTTATTGTTTGAAAATTCACGTTAGGCCTCTCAAACTTTGAGATTATTTAAAAAAATTTATTTGTTTTATATTTGGTTGGCGATTATTCTGTTGGACTCATTGACCCTCGTCAAGTTATGATTAAACTTTCTTTAGATGCATACTACAGTTTTTTTCTTGAATGCCTATATCAGTGATTTTCTATATGTATACTAAAATGGTCGCTCCATTTTGGCTCT
>NW_021326057.1:0-326 GCF_001605985.2 Dendrobium catenatum | reverse complement strand
TTATAAGCTATGTTTTTAGTTCACTTATTAATTTATTAGTAGCTCATTATTTTTGTCTGTTCTCCTTCCCCTGGCCTATTCGTTTCCCGTGGTTGGCTCTTGGGTTCCCTTGCTTGGCTCCTTGGCTTCCTCGGTTGGCTGTTGGGTGGCCTTTCCCGTGCTTTGGTGCCTCGGTTCCATGCGGGTCTCTTTGGTTTCCACGGCTGCCTCTTTGGGTCCCTGGCTGGGCTGTTTCCCGTGGCTGATGGGGGGCTTTTCTGTGGCTTTGGTGCTTCGTTTCCTGGAGATGACTGTTGGCTTTTCATATTCCCTATTTAAATAAGTTT
>NW_021326056.1:0-350 GCF_001605985.2 Dendrobium catenatum | reverse complement strand
TTAAGCCAGAAAGCCAATAGGATGCCGTAAAAGCGGACTTAGACCTAAAGAATGATTTAAACAGGATTGGCTGCCGTAAGAGCGGACTTAAGCCATAAAGCCAATAGGATGCCATAAAAGCGGACTTAGACCTAAAGACTGATTTAAACTGGATTGTGAATTTTTAAAGTAAAGTTGATTTCTTTATAGCTTTGAATCTTTTCCCTCAACCACAAATGACATTGACAGCTTGCAAATATTCTACTAGAGATCATAAGCTTTTATATATGTCATTTTCTAGAAGGGAAAGAAAAAACATTTTGAAGATTGATAAACTTGAAAATCTTTTGATTAAAATTTTGTTTTATCCT
>NW_021326055.1:0-237 GCF_001605985.2 Dendrobium catenatum | reverse complement strand
AGACCTTCTCAATTTGATCATCTTCATCAAGCAATTTATTAAACTCATCTTTAGTTTGGTTGACACGGTTTCCATTTCTTCTAGCCGTAGCAAAATTATGAAAAAGCTTAGAATTTGTATCTCCTTCTTCATGCCATCTTGCTTTTGCCCTTTGATTCCACCAAGTAGAAAGTCTTCTTAAAGTGACATTAAGTTCATGTACTTTGGTCCTAAGCAATAAGAGGTCATCAGCTGACC
>NW_021326054.1:0-409 GCF_001605985.2 Dendrobium catenatum | reverse complement strand
CTCTCTCTCTCTATCTATCTATCTCTCTCTCTCTCTTGACACCACTTAAATATTTTGTGATTATATTATTGCTATGTCTATTGCCATCAATCCCATTTTTTAATCTCAAAGGTCAAACATTGAGATTGATCATCATTTCATTCAAGAAAAAAATAATTCCAAAATTATTGTTGCTCATCATATCTCCACTAAAGAACAATTAGTAGATATGTTCACAAAATCATTGCCTACTTGAAAGTTCATTCTTCTTAGATAAAAGATGATGATTTTTTTAAACCCTTAACTTGAGGGGCAGTGATAGCACAAATGAATCAACCAAATAACTGCCAACATTCATTCATAACTCCAACACTTCACATGAATCAATCAATGCCCCACAACTGCACCACTAAACCTTATATTCTCCCCA
>NW_021326053.1:0-222 GCF_001605985.2 Dendrobium catenatum | reverse complement strand
TTTTCTTATGTAGAAGTTAAGGAATATTATACTGTTTAATATTTATATAAATAAGAAAATTATAGATTAATTGAATAAACGTAGTGCAAGTTGTCTCTTTTCCGTGCTATCAATATTTTTTTTTAGAATGATGAGCGATAAATCATAAAATCTATTACTATGTATAGCTTTTTAATTTGAATCGTTTGTTGTATTATATAGGTCTACCCCTTCTAACGTTAA
>NW_021326052.1:0-209 GCF_001605985.2 Dendrobium catenatum | reverse complement strand
TTGAGGTTTAACACTCCTCTAAAGCTGGGGAGTATAGATTTGTCATTACCAGCTTGTAGGGGTGTCAATATTTGACACGACACGAAAATCCGACTCGAATCCGATCTAGAAATTTCAGATTTGACCCGACCCGATTTCAAAACAGGTTGGGTTTGGTTTCCAAAATTCGACCCCTTTGAAAAACGGGTCGTGTTCGGGTTGACCTGACG
>NW_021326051.1:0-351 GCF_001605985.2 Dendrobium catenatum | reverse complement strand
TGGAAATCCGTTGGGGTGAAGGTTTCCTTCACACTTCACCGGACTACCTAGCTAGGGAGCTCGGGAAGAAGGAATTACCACAGAGAAAGCCTCAACGGATGATCTTCTCTATATGGAAGCTTCAGGGGATGAAGGCGAGCAGGTTTCCTTCAGATGCCGCGATTGGAGGATGGATGGAGGTAGGACTTTGAGCGGGACGCCGAAGCCTTTCACCGGAGTTCGCTCGAAGTAGTGGAAGGGGAGGTCTGGGAGCTAGAGGGAAGATGCTGGGAGATTGGGGGAACTCTGGGGAGTCGTTTCAAAATGCTGGGATTGATCCTTGAGCTCTGGGGAGCACCAGCCTATTTAGCC
>NW_021326050.1:0-280 GCF_001605985.2 Dendrobium catenatum | reverse complement strand
CAAAGGTCAAGAAAGAGACTTTTGTGGCTACACACTCATACAAAATTGAGCTGGAAAAGCTTGAAGTCTTTCGACAGCCTGAAGCTTAAGGTTCGAATGGGTGTAAAAGGTCGGATCCAATATTGCCGGATCGCTGGCAGCTCCGTCTACTCAACAAGCCATAAGAAAGGCCGTAGTAGCGGAACCCCCACTTCGTCAACCCGTCAGTAGGGACTGTAGGAAGCACGAAGGCAGATTTGACTTGACCAGTTCAAGTGATCGTAGTCTACAAAATTCTCCT
>NW_021326049.1:0-1483 GCF_001605985.2 Dendrobium catenatum | reverse complement strand
CAGCAAAATAGAGAAGAGGGAGGAGAGAAACATCTCTCCCCAAAAGCCCCTACCCAAACCAACCAAAAAATTAGCCAACAACAAAAAATCGAAGAAAAATCCACTCCACAAACAACAAAGCTACTTTTTAGATTTCCTTCGGCTACATTTACTGCCATGTGAAAATGCTTTCTCAACAACCTTACAAACATCTAAGTCATACAAGTCCTGAAAAGAATCGTCCTACACATCACCAACATCATCACTCACTACACCAGACGATGAGGGAGATCCTCTAAGACGTCCCGAATGCATAGTACTGGTAAACCCCAAATTATAAACAAAATTATCATTCAAAGTGTTAGGAGACATAACACTAATAAGCACCTCAACTAGAGCCACAAAGATCCACAAGTTGCTGGAGAAATAAAACCACCACCGCCCCAACAAAATTAGGAGAAAACGACCCAGCAACTAGGCCATGAGTAACCACAGTCTTAGATAAAACCACACACACATCGACTTGATCAGCAACCCATTTTGCCTCATTTTCAAACTCCACCTCATCATGAGACAAGCTCGTAGCACCATCCCCCACTTCCTCAGCTCTAACCAAAAGATCATATGCCATATCCTAATTAATTAGAATAAAAGATAAGAAACCACCAGAGCTATGAAAAACAATATCACCCTATTCCTTAGAAAAATTAGGCATAGCCACATGCCCAACAACATTAGGCAAAGGAGAAAAAAAAAAAACCTCCTCAACATGATCACAATTCACAGCTTGATTCAACATCAACTCACCTTGGGCCACCCCAACCGAATCATTGACTGGAATAACATTATCAAGGTCACACGAACCATGAATATTGGCCCCAGGCCCCTCCTTTACAAGAGGAGCAACATTTAACTTAGGAAATAAAATCAGACAGTAATTCTTCAAATGACCCCATGTTTTTACAATGAGAGCAATACAAAGGAAACTCTTCCATTTCAACAGATTGAATGTACCCCACAGACTCAGAACCGAGCAAAACTTGATAAGTGTAAGTTTTAGTAACATCTAATTCAACAAGTATGTGAGCAACAAAAGGGCTAGAACCATTAAATGCGGCATTACCCATTCTCAAAGGTCTTCCCAATAGAGATCCCAACCCATAAAGTGGGGGGGGGGGAGCGTAAACTAGGAAATGAAATCCAAATGGGAACAATAGGGGACTCCACATTAACAACAAAATGGGGAGACCACTTGAAAAGCTTCATAAATGCTATTAAAAGCTTGTATAATTGCACATACATCAATTACACGTAAAAAATATTTGAAAATTTATTGATATTATTAAAATTTTTAAGCTTTAATGATTTTTTTATTAAGACATAAATTTAATAAATTTGAATATAATTAAGAATGATCATATCAACAAAAAAATAGAGAAATGTTTTAAAAACACTCCTAATATATATTTTAAGATAATTATAACTACTAAAAAGCATAATAATA
>NW_021326048.1:0-283 GCF_001605985.2 Dendrobium catenatum | reverse complement strand
AAACTTACTGTCGAACTGATCGTCTCGAAAATACGAACCCAACGACACCAAAATTAACTAATCTGAGCCCAAATGAGTCCAAATCAAGGACTCGAAGAGCTGTTGGAAGGTTCAAATAATAATTTGAGTTACCAAACAGTTTCCAAACATGACGTGCTTATAGTCAAATCGAGCGGCTCGACGAGACAAATCCAACGAGCCAAGATCACCGAATTCTGATATCATTAAGACCTTCAAATGCCTTATGAACGATCCACGATCAAGGGATTCAATATCGACCGTC
>NW_021326047.1:0-248 GCF_001605985.2 Dendrobium catenatum | reverse complement strand
CTCAGTTGGATGTTGATTATAATGTGTTGACTCATTTGATAAAGATCCATTCCTTTCTTAGTGTTTATGATGCACTTATGATGTCTTCCGACTTGAGTGAGACTGGTGAAAGCTTTGCTTGAACCAGACTCTTATCAAGCCTTCTTTGCCACTGAGTCAGTTAAGGATGCATGCTATTTGAGAGAGATGTCATGCATTACCTTTTCAGACTAGGATCTTCTCTTAGGAACTTCTGATCACAACCGTCC
>NW_021326046.1:0-1952 GCF_001605985.2 Dendrobium catenatum | reverse complement strand
ACGGAAATGTAACAACCAAAAAATATGAAAAGTATTTTAAAACAAAAATGGAAAATATGAAATTTCTGTATGAAGTGGAGCGCAGCACCGGGAGCTATGGCAGGTAATGTTGCAACTCTATGCATGAGAGCACAGTGGTACCAGAAAATGCCGGCGTAGTGCTTGTGTCTCTGTTCTACAAAAACTCTGAAATTTATATGTAATGTTGCGACATTGGGTCTGAGCGTTGCGGTGCTAGGCTACTAAATATATATATTTTTTAATATTTTATCCCTTAAATATCTCTCTATCACCTCTCCCTCACTCGTTTAACTGGTTTGCACGAGAAGAAGGAAAGGGAGTGACAAGAAGAAAGAGAGAGGACAAAGAAAGTCCAATTTTGATCAATTTAATTTGTTTTTCCTTTAACGAAAAGTGTTCTAATCATTGCAAGTAATTATCCTCTTATTTTTGTTTGCGATTATTTTGATTTCTACGAATTTATCTCTCATAAATCTGTGAAAAAATGTATTATCTCATGATTTCGTAAGTTTTCACCATATACCTTTTGATATGTTATAGATTTGATCATTTTAAATGATTTGATATAAATTTATTTTAGTTTTACTGGTTAAAGTAAGTAGAACTATAAATCTGGACCAATCACAACAAACTCCACCTTGTCCAGATTTACAAAATATTTGAGTCACTCCATATGTTTGTCGTCTCAATTAAGTTGGCATCGTCTTTGGGCTTAGATCCTTGTCGCGCTTCAACAAATCCAGGCATTTTCTCTTGAAATGCCATTCTTTATGGCAATAGAAACATTTCTTACCGAATTAGTGTCTTCCTCTTGATATCATGAAAATCTTGCCAACACTTTCTTCTTTATCCTCATTTCTACGCTGAAGTTATTTGGACATTAAAACCAATTTTTCCTCGGACTTCATGATCAACATTTACTTACCATATAGTAATGTATCCATTATATTCTCATATGATTTTGGCAAAGAGATTATACAAGAATAATGCTTTGATCTTCCTCTTCAATTTTTTACATCTACTCTCTTAAGATAAAAAATAATTTTGTTAAATTCATCAATGTGTTTTTCTTATTCTTTACCTTCATTCATCAGCATGTGTATAGAGCTTTTATTAGATACAATCAATTGGCCAACAATCTCTTCAAGTACGATGATTCCAATTTCTCCCAAACTTCTGTAGAATAACCCTCTTCGGCTAATTCCCTCAATACTTCATCACTGGGTGATAAAAAAATAGCACTATAAGCCTTCAATTGAGTTTTCCAAGCTCTTGCACTGTTAGTTACAACAACCAAATATACCCTGGAGATCGCCTCAGAGGTTCTTAGATGAACAAGGAAAACATTCATTTTGATTCTCCATAAGCATAATTCATTTTCATCGATAAATTTGTTGATTTCAAATTTATGTATTAACATGATCAAGAATCTTAGCTACCAAAGCTCCACCTAAAAAAACCTATAATCTTTAATCAAGAATTGCATAATGATTTTAATCGCAAGAGCAACACCAACAAATACCCTCGTGAGAAGCCTCCCGCGCACCTCAACGTTCACCTTTGCCTTATGTACATCCTATCTTGCGACCAAGGCACCCTAAACCATTTATTCATAAAAAAGTTCTTTATCCGCGTGACATGCATCAACCATGTAGGCATGGAAGTACATTTTTTAAAAAATACTAGATATAAGATACTTGATAAGTATGTCCTTTTCTAATTTTTTTCATATATATTACTAATTAACAAATAAAAAATTTGACCATTCTAAATTTTGTTTATTAATTACTACCCATTATTAGCTAATTGGTTGAGGATAAAGGACTTTAATTTGTGTATGAATTGATATATATCCATATGTATGATTTATAATTCAATGCTTATCATTTAAGAGAAAAAAAAACTTATAGACTTATTCAAAATGATTGACT
>NW_021326045.1:0-377 GCF_001605985.2 Dendrobium catenatum | reverse complement strand
ATTTCAGCTCCACTTTCCTACTACTAACGAACTTGCCAGTCTCTAGAAGCTACCTCTTCTTCTTTATATGGACTGCGTTGCTACTGTAGCTGTTTATCTGGAAATGAATCAATGAAAATATTCTAAAGCCATCCTTTGTTTTTCTTCCCTTTCTACTATTCCTTTTGTTTGCAGGTTTCTTTATTAGTTACGCAACTCATCTTGATCTATGGGAGATTTGGCTACTAATTAAGAAGTTTCATATTCAAAACATGTGTATATGATGTGTACATGAATTTATCTTAATCGGCATAAATGTAAAAAATAAATGATTTAGTTTAATTAATTTAATTAAAATTCATTAAGAATATAATATAATTAATAACATAAATTACTTG
>NW_021326044.1:0-494 GCF_001605985.2 Dendrobium catenatum | reverse complement strand
GCATCCCCTTAATGAAATCCACATTCTACAAACCCATATAAAAACTAATTGATATACTCTGATGAAAGAAGACATTTAACTATCAATAACTTGACCAATTAAATGATAACATCAAACTCCAAAATCAACATAGTTTTGTAAGTGAAGTAGTTTAAAGACACAAAATCAAGAAAACTTTTTTAAAGTAAAAGTATTTTTAAAGTTTGTTATAATTTGTCACTCAACTTTTCATGATTGTTTATTCATCTCCATATGTTAAGTTTGTTGATCATTCTTAAAAAAGCTTTTCATTCCCCATTCCAGCATCGGTGTACTGAGAGCTTTCCTATTTGACATTGAAAAATATGAAAAAAATGGATGAGTATCCTTTAGGAAAAAAAAAATTTCTCTCAAACTTATGATTTTTTTCGAAAAAAATATTAATAACAAAGCAATAACTAATAGTAGTTGTAGAAAAATCCTAAAGAACAGCGTGCAAAAAGGATATATTATAT
>NW_021326043.1:0-1337 GCF_001605985.2 Dendrobium catenatum | reverse complement strand
CACAAGTAACATGATATGACCTATTATATCACTATAAGCTGAATGATTGTAGTGATGATGGTCGGGGGGCGATCGTTGTCGGGTGGGCGACGAAGGTTGGATGGTGGCGGCAGAGTGGAGCCCGAGGACGATGGATGGATGGAGTTCCAACATGATGTTTGGGCCAAGGTCCAAAGGCATAGGCCAAGTGGATGTTCGATAATGATTGGCTAGTAAAAAAATGGTGGCGATGGTCAGGCAGCGAGGGTTCGTTGATGATGGTGCTTGAGTAGATCGAGCTCTGAGATTCTTTAAACTTTAAAGCTCTCTTAAATCTCTAGCTTGAGGTTCAAGCCACTCCTTCAAAAGTTTTCTCCTGTAGAGAGTGAGGGGGTATATTTATAATTTTTTTGGAGTGACATGCTCTATAAATTTAGAGAAACCATATAGATTTCCACAATAATTGATCATTTCTCCAACATTTATGCATTTAAATAATATTGTAATCAACCAATCATAGACTTGTTGGATTTATCTCAACGAGCTGCTCAATTTGACTATAAACATATTTGGATATCATTTGATCATTCAATTAATATAAGCTCCAAATATACTTCAAACAATTGATTTGGGATAATTTTGGGCTTAGATTGGACATTTTTTGGTGTCAGCGGGTTCATCTCGTGAAAATATTCATTTTGACTATAAGTTTGCTAAAATTTGAGCTTGGATGGTAGATCCAAATTTAATCTTAGAAGTTTACAATTGAAATATTGAAATATGCAATGAGATTTGTGCTCGATCAAGACAATTTTTTGTCTGAGTCCTCCAAAAAGTTTGCGACAAAAAATTATAATTTTAATTTAATTATGACGCACGATCGCTCACTGATTGTCAACATGAATCTTCCTTTGGGGCCGTGAATCAAGTAAAATATTTTTTTTCATAATTTTAGTATTTCCTTAAGTTGGACGAGTCAATAAGAGCAAAAAATGTCATAATTCTACAACTTTTAAATATGCTCAAATCCAACTTTAGAGGCTTAGATGGGCTATGCAATTGGCAAATTTGAAAACATAGAGTAAAAAAATGATTCCGAAGACTCTAAAAACGTTTGAATCGAACCGCTCATGTCCAAAAAATATATATATTTTTTATATTCTCTTTTTTTTTTGCTTTCATAGCTAGGGAGACGCGCAACAATGTTGTTTGTTTGAGGTTGCACAGTAACATAAGGAATTTTTTAAAAAATGGGTAAAATTTTGATAAATTATGAAAACTTTTAAAAAAATTGCAATGTTTTTTAAGAAGGAAATAATCAAATATATATTTTTAATTTAATATAATATTTTTTATTT
>NW_021326042.1:0-484 GCF_001605985.2 Dendrobium catenatum | reverse complement strand
AAAAGGATGAGATTAACACCTAAAACGGGCTCCAAAACTCTCCCCCTGTGTATGTGCATGATTGCTCTTACTCATATGCATTTTGTGGCCAGACTCAAGAAAATAAAAATACAATAAATAGAAAAATACAATATCTGACTCATACTCCTAATCTACCCATTCTTGAGTTCCTTTCATCCTGAGTCACTTGTGATCTTCCTGAAATATTAGTACTCAAGGACAATAACAAATAAACTAATATTAAAGGAAATGTTGTTTCAAAACAATCATTATTTGGCATCATCAAAATCTCAAACTCGGGGTCAAGGGTTGCAACAATCTCCCCCTTTTTGATGATGTCAAATAATTTGTTGTAAGCAAGTACGAATGACATTTCTTTTATTTCTTTTTTTATTTTATTTTATTTTTTTTTAAATTAAACACAAGAAAAAAGAAAGATACTAAATTCAAGTACAAAACAAAAGGAATGCATTTAACAAACTAT
>NW_021326041.1:0-275 GCF_001605985.2 Dendrobium catenatum | reverse complement strand
TAACGACGCACAATTGCTTAAAAACATCTGAATAGACCTTCCATTGATGGCACCCTCGACCCACAAGTCTTCTTAGATTGCCTCAAAGGGATGTATAGTTATTTCAAATGGTATAGCATCTCGGAAGCTAGGAAAGTTAGGTTCGCCAAGATGAAACTTACAGGTCGAGCTAACCAATATTGGACAAACTTGGAAAACATGCGCGAAGCTCAAGGTGAGCACCCCGTCACCAACTAGTGAACTATGAAGCAAAAGCTCAAGAGAAAATATCTCCC
>NW_021326040.1:0-245 GCF_001605985.2 Dendrobium catenatum | reverse complement strand
CACACCAAATAAGATTTTATCTTCAAAGTACAGGTGTAAGCTACATGTCCCAAAAATCCACAATTATTGTATTTAACATTAGGAAAAGTATTCCTAAGTTTTTTTTTCATTTGTTTATCTTCTAAGGGATTCCATCTATTTAGGATAATATTTAGGATTTGTAAAATCTTCATGTTTGGGGGGTATTCTATTATCCTCAAGAGCTTTAATTATCAATTTATAAAATGAATTCATTTCTTCCAAGA
>NW_021326039.1:0-210 GCF_001605985.2 Dendrobium catenatum | reverse complement strand
ACCAAAATTTGGGCCTCAATTGATCACTGGATTGTGATCAATTTGCAAAAAACTAAATTTAAAACATTGTAAATATCTCACAATACAGAAACCAAATCAACTTGATTTTAATTTTAGTAAATACTACATTTAATTACCTATCCAACGAGCCCAAGAACGTTCCATTTGGTGAAAGATTCGATTTGCTATGAATTTTGCAAATTCTAGGCA
>NW_021326038.1:0-320 GCF_001605985.2 Dendrobium catenatum | reverse complement strand
GTTCTTAATGGAGGTCCTTGGTTTGTAGGGGGTTTTCTGGTAGGCTTAGACAATTGGTCACCTCCTTCTCTCCTTATTCTTTGAATGGAATTTCTTCTCCAATTTGGGTTCGGCTTCCTCATTTACCACTTCACTGTTGGGATGAATCCAATATCACTAGAATTATTTCTAGAATTGGAACTCCTATTTTATTGGATGGAAATATGTTTAGATGGGGAAGGAGGGAATTTGCTAGAGCTTGCATTAGAGTTAATTTGAATTCTAAGCTTCCCTCTGGAATTTGGGTGGAAGGGATTTATGGCAAATTCTTTCAGAAATTT
>NW_021326037.1:0-219 GCF_001605985.2 Dendrobium catenatum | reverse complement strand
ACCAAGTGTTGAGGAAGTAAGCAACATATAGAGCGAACACAAATAGAAAGAGAAAATATAGTGAAAAGAAAGAAAACAAGGATTTAACATGGGAAAAATTGAAGTTGGGAAAAAACAATAGAGCCTCACTAAACCAAGAAATTCACTATAAATATTGGGAGAAATTTGTAAAAATAGCTTTCTTTCTCACTCTCTCATTTCCTCTCTTCCATCTTACAC
>NW_021326036.1:0-259 GCF_001605985.2 Dendrobium catenatum | reverse complement strand
GTAACGTTAAATCCATTAAGTATTAGTAAATGTGTCAATAACAGTAAATTCGTACAGTAGTCATACAGAGCAAGTAGAAGCACTGGCTATTAAGGTATTTTTCAGTCTTGTATCAGTATCAGTATATTGTATCCGTTGGCTCAGTAAAAAGAGTCGTCACTATTTGCCCGTTGGCTCATTAATCATCTTCTTATAACTCCCATAAGTAATCACGTGATCAGTAGAGTATAACACCAAATCGTATTTAAAGGAAAGCCCG